>NW_010198521.1:67972-77124 GCF_000695765.1 Mesitornis unicolor | reverse complement strand
CTCTTTCCCATAGAGATAATCATCAGCAGAGTCCACTCCAGACACTGCTCGTCTGCAGTCTTGTCCTTTCACATAATATTGATGTTTTCACTTCAGATGGTCAGGTGCTATGGGCATGAATACAAGCTTGAGCTTGTAGCTGTCAGTTGGATAAATCTTAGGGCTGTTAAAGAGGAAAAATTGCTGTGACAGAATTTCTCAAAATTTAACAAATTTGTATCACTGCATGAAAAATCGTATTTGTGAGAAGTTGCAGTGCTGGATGACAATTTAAAAAGAAGTACTTAGGAATTCAAGGTCCAGTTCTCATTTCCAGGTAGCCTCTTTTCTCTGTTCAGGACCAAGACTACGTGTGCATATCAAACCTATAAGCTTTTAAATTTTGATGAACTGGTGCAGAATATAGAAGAACAAAAGCATCTGTTCTTATGTGAGAGGCCCATAAAAAGACAGTACTACTTCTAAAAAGAAAAGTCCTTTTCTTCATCTTGTCTTCACTCTTGCTCTTCAGGTTCCTTTCCTAATCAAACTGGAAGAAAAAGTAATATGCTCTCAATACTATAATAAGAAACTAGTAAAAAAAAAATGAAAACCTTCCTTGCCTGGGTGAAACCTCATTGACTCCCGTCTACATAAAAGCTTCTATATACGAGCATAAGCATATGCTGGTGACAGATACAACCAAAGTCACTGCAAAATATGAAAGGAGTAGCAAAGCTCATCAACAAACTCTTCCAAGGTATGTTTTCTGATTGTTTTGTAAGCAGTCCCGTAAGTAATTTGAAGAGACTGAACCCCAAACTGGAAGAAAAAGTAATATGCTCTCAATACTATAATAAGAAACTAGTAAAAAAAAATAAAAACCTTCCTTGCCTGGGTGAAACTTCTTTGACTCCCTTCTACATAAAAGCTTCTATATACGAGCATAAGCATATGCTGGTGACAGATACAACCAAAGTCACTGCAAAATATGAAAGGAGTAGCAAAGCTCATCAATTCTTCCAAGGTATGTTTTCTGATTATTTTATGAGCAGTCCTGTATGTAATTTGAAGAAACTGAACCCAGAGGAAAAATGACTAAAGAAATACTCTGTGGAAATTCCTTGCATTTCCAATCCAGTCAAATACAATAAACATGCTCCCCTGAAATATACACACGAAATCTAGAGATAAGTCATCTATGGATTTATCAATGTCCAGAGACGGAGAGGCTCTGTTGTAAGGAGGAAACAAAATTCCTCACCAGTGCAAGGCTGGTGAATGTAGTTCATACTTGCTGTGTATGTGTATGTTTGAAAGGCCTTAAATTTTTTGTTCAGTAACTGGTACTGAACAGGATGTGTGCCCTTTATCCTTATATAGCTGGAAAAGAAATAAAGAAAAGTAGTACCTTGTCCTAATAGCCATACGTTCTGCAATGAATACAACATCTCATTGATAAAAGGCATATAACAAAAGTGAAGGAAGAAAGTGGCTTGGGGATCCATGCACACAGAAATAGAAGAACCAGAAAGTGCATAATCACTTTAAAACGGCTTCAGACGTTGTGTTCATATTGATTGCAAGTGGATTCTCTAATGATGAATTGCCAATTTCTGTGTGCTGGGAAGGTGACCACTGGAGTCCTCACTACAGATTCTAGAAGAGGTCTCCCCCAGATCTAACATCTAATCAGTCAGTCAGTTCACAGAGTAATGTAATGCAATGCAAATGCAATACATCTAAGGCTGAGAAAACAGTTTTAGCCTCCGTGGTGCGTGTCCTAGGATTGAGCCAAATTCTCTGAGGGGATTTTTTTCAGTGTGCTATAAACTGTCACAAACCATGTCTATCCTGAATAATGTATTATTGTGAAGAGATCTTCAAACCGATGCCTGAGGGAGGTATGTGACATACAGTGGCATGGCCATACCTATGGCTGAGCTGAAGTTTCTTCTTCGTGCCTTACTATGTAGGTATACCAGTTTGTCTGGAGGATCTTGAAGACGCTGCTGCACTCTGGGATGTGGATTATCCTACTGTGGCTCTCTAAACTATTTAGCATTATTCTGAGAACAGAAGGCCCTCGATGTCTAAGGTGTGTGTTTAGCACCATAACACATAGGAATAAAGCTTAGGGAAAAATCCCTAGTTATAAACTCATTGGCATTTAAATAAGCAGCTATTTTAGTTACTCTTGGATGAGGTTTTATTGTCACAAGACCACCCTGTAAGGAGGATCTGCCAAGAGAGCTTATTTTCGGACAACTCGCCTTTTCTGAAGTGACAGCAACAATAAATAGATTTTGATGAAAAGGTGGTAAAAAACCAGATTATCACACATCTGACAAAATTTGACTCATCAGATCTTTGAGTTTCCAAAATGGTGGTGGTGGTTGTCTATAGGAAAATAAACATGAATGAGACTTAAGAAGAATATAATGCCTTTTAAACTTACAAGTAGTATCAGCTAACATATCTAGTTTTGAAAGTTAAGTCTTGAATGTTTCAAGAATGTAAAGAATAAAGTTTTTGAAAATTAATCTGGGATGTATTAAGACTTTACTTGAGAAAAAACACTGAAAATTGTTTACATTTAATTTTGTTGAAACAGCATGAAAATTACTTCCTGATTTGGGTTATTTTTTATATTTTAGTCAAGCGTCTTTCACTGTGGTGTTCCCAGCACCAACCCAAATGTAGTCCTTTGGGATCAAGGTGAAAAATTTGTCCTTGTTTATTTGAAAGCATATCTAGACCATTTGGTGATGACTGACCATGAAGCTGTTGAGGATCTGTTCAGTATTCTTCTCTCAGGAATCATAGTCTTATGATTAACTACAATAGCTGCATCCAGTTTTAATCTTTCTAAGGACTGATGGGATCAGGAGAATAAACAGAAAATATGTAGGGAACTTTCTTTTCATGATGGCAGAAAGGCAGCTGGGAGTGATCCCAGACTTGTGCATACTGCAAAAGAACTAAGTGTGTTTGTTGAATGGAAACAGAGCTACACAGTGCCTCTCTGCAAGCCTACACATACTAGGCATAAAGAAAAGCCCTGTCTCTTCTGACCTCATGCGAAATGGGAATGGAAAGAAATGGGGAATGTCCTCTGAAGGAGATTCTGAGGAAGAATATGTATCCGTTAGGCCATCCTTTCATCATCAAGACGTGACTTGTGAAAGGAAGTAATTTTAGCACTCTCTCTTGGAGGTTTGATGTTAATGTTTCACCAAGAAAAAAAAAGAACACTGCAGATCTCACTACCAACACATAGCTGTTTGCTAATTATAAAGGACTCTGTCACCAGAGGTCAGAACACCTTGGTATATACTGGTAACTCAGGCCTTATAAACAAATATGCTGATAGTTTTGGTGCCAAAAAAGTCAATTATAAAGGGAAAGAAATCATTATTATAAAATTTGTGTGCTTAAACAACTGTTTGCCACTACCCCTAGCATTCTAGCTGCCGGGAAGTCATGAGATTCACTTGTTCTGTTACTGCCTTTTGCCTCCCACTTCCTGAGGAGAGTTGGCTGGTGGTGTGACCTGTACTGCAACAATACAGGCTGATTGCAGATTAAACATGTCCCCAGTTTATCCTCAAGGATCATGCCTAATTCTTCCAGGGCATGCCAGTGGCAGCCCTTTTCCTAGGACTAGCACAGCTACTGAAAAAGATTATGACATCTTTGTATGGTTTTCATTTTGATTCTTCATGTTCAGATTCAGAGCAATGAAGATGCAGAGAGATACTGCCATGTCTGTCTTTCAGATAGCTAAATATGTAGTGTAACACACAATGCAGTTAACCTGCAGAGCCCCTAAGTTCTTTCCCTCTGCATCTCAACTAAAATACACAGAATCAAAGCTGTGATCCCAGAATGACAAAAAAAAAAATTCTAATCCAACTAATTTTAATCATCAGTCTTTCTCACATTATTCCTCTGCTTTCTGGGTTTAGCTTTCCAGTTACACACTCACTTTGATACAGCATCTCTTCCATCACCTGCCTTAGCACTGGTAATAAGACCCAAGCTACAACCTCACAGGAGGCTTGTCTTCTGTCTAGAGAACCTCTGATCAGCTGGACTTCCTTCCCAAAGTGAAAAGAGTCAGACTTTGCCCCAGTCCCTTACTGAGCTCTTCAAGAGCACCTTCCCATCGTCCTAACACCCAGTACAAGATGATGCAGTCAACAGTGCCTTGGATGATTTCCTGATACTGGTGGTTTGAGGATAAGAAGCAGTCTTTCACTTTTCATAGGACAAGAATAATAATCAAGTGAAATCCACAACCTGAAGTGGATGGGAACATCAGGAAGCCATATTAGGAGAACAGCTCAGCATATCGTGCAAAGGAGGAGTCAAATGGCAAAAGCTGTTCTAGTAGGCCCCTGTTTACTGGCACGCTATTGAGCAATACTTTTGGTAACATGGTGTATATTCATACTTACATGCATATACAGATTCTCACATGTATGCACAAAAACATAAAGAAATTCCTTAGAACTGGGAGGTGATTTGCAGGTGGTGCTCAGAAAGGGATAAATATTGTGAGGCGCTCAGTTTGTGAGGTTATCGCTGTTCTTCACAGCACCCTCAACAGCAAATTAGAGCCAAATCTATTTAAAAACAGTAAAGGCAGAGAAGTGAAGTTGCCTTTGGTTGTGCTTTTTTTTCTCTTTCCCGTTGTAGCTTCCTCTTTCTCTTCACCAGCTCAGCACTGCTGGCAGCTTTTTATAAACCACGATTCCTACTGCTGTCAGCTTGTTTGGAAACTACATGGTGAGCTCAGTCCAGCAGCTACTGCTGTGGGTTTGTGTTTAATGCAGACCAAATTTCCTTTGAGTTCTGTACCCACCACCATAATTTTCATTCCAAAACACTCAAAGAGCTTTGAATGTTCAAAAATACTCAGTACAAACCAGAATTTTGCACTAAGTGTAGGTGGTTATGTAGCAGCATAAACTAAAAGTGGAAATACATTCCCATAAATAAGTGGTAAAGAACTTCTGCACAATGAGTATGGGAGTGATGGCCTCTGGAAGGTTAAACCATGGCAGGGTGGTCAGTAATGCTGGGCTATTCTAGGTTGACAGTAATCTACCCTGAGCATGCAAAGTGATATTGTGACCAGAACAAGAGCTGTAAAGCAAGAAGCAGTACTGAGAAGATCTTCATTTGTAGAGGAATCTTCTACAATACCTCAGGCACCAGAGACAGGGTAGATGGGTGAGTAGAGAGTGCTGTCCAGAAAGATTATGATGACATGAACTATTAGGAATAAAACAGTGAAAAAGCTTCATCTAGCCATAGCATCAAGGATACATTACTAGGAAAGTAGGCAGAAGCACCAACGGGGAGGAGCAGGAGCAGGACTGAGGAATCACTGTGGGTTGGGGTAGTGAGATAAACAGCATCAGCACTTATCAAGTCTTTGTCCTCTGTGATTCCTCCAAAGGCAAACTTTGCCATTGATTCGGTGGAGAAACTAACTTGGGACAGACATGCTTTATTTCTTCTCACCACAGTAGAAATCCTACAGCCAGTAAGGGACTGGGGGCTGATAGCAAGATCTTGGATGGAGGCAAACAGTACTCAGAAGAAAAGCTATACAAAGAAAATAAAATCAGAGGTTCCTCTAGGTCACAGAGTTCAGAAACTTTTTTACTTGCAGATCTCTAAAATGCTTGCATGTAGGTGCAAACATGCATTCAATTTTCACGGTCAATTTAAGCCTGCTGAGAACAGGGTTACTTTTTGTTATTTTTCTCAGAGGCCTACAGACCATGAGTTGAAAAAGCAACAAATCATGCCTGGAAAATACAGGTCTAAACATAGTTCTTGTACTAGTTAAGCTGAATTTTATTTCTGTATTACTGAATTAAATGAAAACAACATTGGTAATAGCGTGCTGCAACCGTGAACTCTTAATTTTAGTCAATGTTTAAAATATACAATCCAGTACTTGAATTAAATTTTAAATAAACAGTTAAGGCTTTCTATGTAGCAGAGGTCTGTGACTGAAGAAAAAAAAACCTTGAGTAAACCTGTGTGCATAGGAGTGGGAAAAAGGTGTCTGCAGAAGAGTGGAAGCTCCACTTATCAGCAGAGCACGTTTTATCAGCACGCTTACCTGTATTTGCCCCTGCTGCATGTAACTGCACATAGTATTCCTCATAGAACTGTAACTACCTTAGCCCGTTGTGTTATCAGTCACAATGGATTACAGTGGTTATTAACAAGACCCCTCTCAACAGGTAAAGTGATTGGGAAAGTCTGTCCCTTTCTCAGCTGGCAGGAATCCTGCAATCTGGGGACAGAGTCGGCTGAGTTATAAATACTCAGTTGTGGCCCTCTTTTAGTGTCTACTCCTCTGTCTCCTACCATCTCCTGCTCAGAAAAGAACCATTTCCCTTTTCTTAATGACCACTGAAATCATTTAGGGAATTTCCAGCACACAGTGTACAGATTCTGATTCACTTTAACCCCAGAAAATGTTTAACTCCTTCTGGGAATTACTGTGAATTGATCCAGTCCTACAAAATAGGATACCCTAAGTTCCTCTTTCCTTTTTTCCGTTTCAGCCATATACAAGCACTTAGCATCCAAAGCATTCTGCTCCTCTGCACCTGCAGTGAAATAATCTTAGTCACGAGACCTTAGGCTCTCCAATCTGTAAATTGGTCAGATTTGCAGAGGTCTCTTCTCCTAAAATGAGAAGATAATTTCATTTTTCTAGTTTTCTGAAATACGTACATACCTCTTAGCTTGTTCTTCTGTAACATTCTTCAAAATGTTTCACTGTTACCACTAATATTACATGGCCAAAACAAAACCTTTCTGTTTTCCTTCCCTTCTACCTTCTTTTAGCAAAACTATTCTTCTTAGTCTCAGTGTCACTTGGGTGTTGTCTCTGACACTATGCCAATCTACACAAGCAGGCTTTATCAAGGATGTGCAGCTTCCTCTTGCAGAACACCTGTAAGATCATTTTTTTTCACTTTCCTTTCATTGCCTGAGCTCTCACCCACCAATGGCCTGAACTGTGGCAATCTCCTCTCTGGCCTTTCTGGCTTTAGACTCTCTTTTCCCTTTCTCTCCTTTTGCTAGTGTAAGGGGGAAACAAAATACTGTTCAAATGCTCCCTTTTCTATTTTCCCACTATATTCCTCTCAGTTACCACATTGAAAAAATGTTGAAGTACATTCAAGACCCTTCACACAACTGGTCCTCTCTAGTCTTTGCTTGTTTAATGTATAATAGAATACAATAATGTAATTATTTAATGTTTGATGTAATACTTCTGGCACAACAGGAAGGGGAGTTAAATACAGTTCAGTACAGTCAAATGCTGGACTGTAGGTACAGAAAATTACTAGTATTAAAAAAAAGATTGCAAAATTAGAAAACAAATAACCACAGTCATGAGAACAAGAGGAGGGAAGAAATAAAGTTTCAAGCCATACATTGTTAGCAGAACAACTTTACAAAAAACACAGCACCAAAATACAGAGCAAACCAACTGCAACCAAAGAAAAAATTATCAACTCCTTGAGTGGGCCTGCAGTCTTTACATGGCTGATTTGTCAAAGCCGTAAGCAAACTGTGCTTCTAAGAAACTGAACAGCTTAAGATGGAGCTACTTGTCGCTAGATGTTTTTTTCCTACAAGAAGATTAGAGACAGATGTCAGCTTTTTACCAAACCACGTGGATTTATACAGAGCAAACCAACTGCAACCAAAGAAAAAATTATCAACTCCTTGAGTGGGCCTGCAGTCTTTACATGGCTGATTTGTCAAAGCCGTAAGCAAACTGTGCTTCTAAGAAACTGAACAGCTTAAGATGGAGCTACTTATCGCTACATGTTTTTTTTTCTACAAGAAGATTAGAGACATGTCAGCTTTTTACCAAACCGCGTGGATTTCAAGGCACCTGAAAAAACCCACCGGCAAGAAAGCAAATATTAAGACTAATAGAATCTAACGGCATGTGTCATACAGTAAAGATGGTCTAAGGTCACAAAAGAATGAAACACAATTAATTCAAACATTCAAATATTTTTCTTATCAGTAACTACTTCTGTGAGAAAAAAGTGTTTATAGATAATATACTACAGAGTATGTCATACACAAGTCATACACACCTGTCCTAGTCATACACATAAAACTGTGACGTGAGGCTTGCATGCACGTTTCACCTCTTATACAGCCAAATGTCTAATGTGAGGATGTATAAAGAGCACTGGCTTCTAGCACTTCAGATCCTCTGTTTATGCAACATTCCAGACGCAAGGTCCTTGTGAAAGTGGTGGCAAAGAACAGGAAGTGCAGTTGTAAATCTGCCGGCTACCTAAAGATGAGTTTATTTGTGAATAGTGTTTTTCTTTTTAGAATTCTGAGAGATTACTGAAAGATACAGTTCTAATAAGATGCAAATCTGGAAAGTATTATTTACATTAGGAGAGCAAGACGTTTTCATAGATACAACTGCACTCTCAAGAAAGAACTACTGCCTAAATATCCAAACCAAACTCTATATAGCAGAGGTATTTCTGACACAGCTTGGCTGTGACACTATGGACCCAAGGAAAGAATCCTCTCTAATGATCAGCAATTTACTTCAGATCCTAAGTGCACTTCTAAAATTAATCTCCTGATCCTTCCTGCTTACTGCACTTTGATTTGCACCACACAGCAGCATTAGAGCGTATAAACTGGATTCTTTTCAGCTGAAACTGAAGATGTGGTTCAGGACTCCAGCTGCAAATGGGAATTCAGTCCATTGCATCAGACTAGAGCCAGTCTGAAGTGACACCCCCCAAAGGAAATGCAGGGTGATTGTTGAGCCTTCAGCAACAACAATTTTTTTCTCTACAGATATGTTCTTATTGAGCTATATCTCAGATGCACCTCATCTTTATAGTTTAATTTTTACTATTAAATATTTGTCTTGGGGGGAAGGGAACACCAACTGAACTGTAGGTTCAAGGCACAACTCTCTGAAGAGATGTTAGACAATACTGCTTGCATCTTATTGGTGCCACTAATTATACATAGACTGGATGTAGGGTTCAAGAGTGAATGGTATTAGAGCACTCTTCCATGTTAATTGCTTAAAATGATACAAGAGTTTTGAGAGACTGGATGACTACAAGTGAGCAGGA
>NW_010198521.1:56303-67941 GCF_000695765.1 Mesitornis unicolor | reverse complement strand
AATGTGTAAAACGAAAATCTGTTGTCTGGAGAATGCAGAGGATCATTAATAACTGACATCAAATCCTAGATTTATTTGAACATGCCTTAAAGCCAAAACAAGTTTTACCAAATACAGTAAATGATAGAACGTAGCTGAGATGTAAACAGATCTTGAAGCCATATAAATTGCCAAAGGGAGATTTTCTTCTTTGGTGAATTCTGCTTTATGGACAGCTTAAAAGTTACTAATAAAATGAGAAATGAAGTGCTTTTCATTTCTGTAAGTGATTGCCTATCATAATGGTTATTAAAAAATCTGTGAGGCTTTCTGGATTGGTACTGACTTGAATTACCCCTCTTTCTCCTGGTTATCTTCATTCTGATATGGATTTAGTCTTGTCTATACTTGAAAATCATTGCCAATATAGTGAAGTTAGTTAAGACTGTGATATTTTAATGACATCTTGATGACATTTCCCACTGGCAAAACACCTTGTACATTCCGTTACATTGAACTCAGGAACTCTTGAAAGCTGTACTGTCAAAAGCACGTTTTTTGCCACTAGGAACTGCATTTACTCTAGGAGGGGATGCCCACATAGTGAGGAAAAGTCTTTGTTCAAAAGTAGCTATGGTAATAAACCTGTGGGTATCACAAGGGAACATCAGTGAGTGATAACCTGTCACAGTGGCAAAGGGAGCACATATTTCAGTGGAGTCTACTTTCACTGTTAAGAATCCTAAGGTGAAGCTCCACATGAGAAAAAGTGGTAACAAATTCTTCTCAGCCAGTAACTTGCAGCAGCCATTTTCTGGCTCCTGCTCTCTCGTTATGGAAAAATGCAACAAAGGAATTTCAACTCCTATCTTCAACTCAGTAGCAGTATATGTAATGAAGAGTTAAATGCAGAGGATTGTGCTCTATAGCTCCAGACCCCACAATTTCCACAGTCAGAGAGACTCATAGGCTCTCTTAAGAGAAGAGGGCAGACAAGTTGAACAATGGTATACAAGACTCACAAGCCATACTACCTCTAGATAAAACAAGTTTAATGGAAAATGTAGCTCTGGAATGAATATGGAACATACAAGAGAATCCCTTGCTTAGAGATCTTGTCTTACTGTTTACAAGAAAACTCAGTAGTGGAATCTATCTAAACATCTGTTTCTGATTAAAAGACTTCAGGATGAGTGATGTTGTATGTGGTTTTAGTAGGGAGAAAAATTACCTTCCAAGCACCAAACAAGGTTTGAGGTAACGGGACCTCTCTGTGATGTGGCTGCGAATTGAAACCCTTTTGCTTTGGTAGCTTGTGGTTAGAAATAGCTTGAAGAATAAAGGGGTAGAGGTAGGGGAAGAACTGTTTCAAAAAATTGCATGTAGTGAGGTGATGCTTAGAGGGAAAACCTCTCTGATTAACATGAATGTAAAATATTTTCAGAAATAATCTTTCGGAAACTTAATCTTTCAACAAAGCATGTTTTTCTCTAGTTCTCTATATTCCTAGCATGGAGAAGGATCCCTATCCTACTTTGAAAGTCTTTTTGAAGGTCAGATTACACTCTGTGAGTAGCAGTTCACAACATACAGAACTGCAGAATCATAGAGTGCATTAGGTTGGAAGAGACCTTTAAAGACCACCTGGTCCAACTACCCAGCAGTCAGCAGGGACACTGTTACTAGATCAGGTTGTTCAGGGCCCTGTCAAGCCTGACCTTGAATGACCTCCTGGGATGGGGCCTCCACCAACTCTCTGAGCAACCTGTTCCAGTGATCTACTCATATTGAAGAACTTTTTCCTAATATCCAACCTAAATCTACCCTTTACTAGTTTATAATCATGATCCCTCGTCCTATGCTACATGCCCTAGTGAACAGCTCTTCCCCAGATTTCTTATAGGCACCTTTCAGGTACTGGAAGGTCGCTATAAGGTCCCCCTGGAGCCTCCTCTTCTCCAAGCTGAACAACCCCAACTTTCAGCCTATCTTTGTAGGAGAGGTGCTCCAGTCCTCTGATCATCTTTGTGGCCCTTTTCTGGACCCGCTCCAGCACTTTGATGTCCTTTTTTTGTTGGGGACTCCAAAGCTGGATGCAGTACTCCAGGTGAGGTCTCACTAAAGCAGAGCAGAGGGGCAGAATCACCTCCCTTAATATGCTTCTGAAAATCGGTTCTCTATTATACAGTTGTTTGGTTGCTTTGTCTGTTTTCTGCATGTAAGTCATCTAATAACATACTGCAAGGATCCAGGCCAGAAGTATCATCTCTAGTAGGCCTTCCTTTAGGAGTGTGACTCTGTGACCACAAACGTAGGATAAAACACCACTTATACACAACAGTGAGAAAGTAATGTATGTTGAGTTTTAGCAAGATTGTTACTAGTGATGTTCCTATAAAAATATGATAGTACAAATAAACATTTTATTTTGCTTTTAGTATTTCCATTTATGGAGATACTCTCCTTCCTAAGAAGCTTATTCAACTTCTGGGCTTTCTGCTTCTCCTCAAGTTTAATGGCATATTATTTGGTTCTAATTCATCATACAGAGAATCAATTTAATTATTTATATTGATAACCTTGGTGCGCTTATGGTTACTCACTTGTTAAACACAGTTGATAGTGTTGGTAATCTGGCATTCCCTCAGTGCAGTAACGCTGGTGCAAAACATCTATCCTTATTAGGTAATTTCCTGTGCTAAGAGGCAGCTCAGAAATATCTCCCAGCATATGAAATACAGTTGCATTCCACTTTAATAGAAGCCTTTCTGTGTAAAATATTACATTTTTAAACCTTCCAGTAGCTGCTTACACTATCTTTCAGTGTATGATGAATCAGATAGCGTATCTTCTTTGTTCTGAATAGTCTTTTTAATAGACACTCAATTCCTTTTATCACCTATTTATCCAGTTACCCACTTTAAGATTTGTGTATGCTGTTGTTCACTCCCTTCTCCTCTTTTGCACTGAGTTCTATCACTGGGACTGTACTTTGCTTCTCTCCTTTCCCCCCAGGTGATTCTGATCACTTCCAGGCTGTTATCCAAGGGGAAATTTGAGAACCAGCTCAGACACAGAAGTGGACTGTTTAGCAGTTTGCTTATTTCTAGATTAAAGTCAAGACTTCATAGTACAAGTAAAATAAGAATGAAATTCTTATGTATCAACTGATAGTGGTGACATTCAGTTTAGGGCTTCAAGAGTTAATCTTCCATCATGTTCTTGATCTTATCCCATTGCTTATTAGCAATTGGTTTGCTTGTTGAGTTCCTTAGAGTGGGGAATGAGAGGAACTTGTGAGTGGCCTCTGGTTTTACCACTGTACAAGGGAGGAAGTCTGTAGTAGCTGAAATTCCCCCTCACACATAGACCCAGGTGAGTGGTGTACAGGCTACTTTCAAAAGCAGAACCTGTGGCACATGGGTGTAGATTGAAAGGGAACAACCCAGACAAAGAAACTCCACTTTTCCAATACATTAGTAACTAACTGCAAAGCAAGAACATATTCTGTAGAATGAGATTGTTCACCCCTTGTAATAAAGCCCCACCCTCTACATCCTGCCCCATGGCCCACTCACCCCTGCCCCTGCCAGAACCCCAGTACAAAGGGCTCATTCATTGTTCAATGCAGCCAAATGCAAGTAAAACAGTGGGATAAAGAGAGGGGAGAACACCGTGTGAGAAGAGCTGAAGCAAAATCAGAGAAATGTCGGCACCTGACTGTTTAGATAAAAGTCTACAAATCTTGTTCTCTACTCGCTGTTAGAGGCACTCAGGATCTGAGAAGTCAAGTCATTGCATTTAGTGGCCAGCCCAGCCCTAAGCTTTGACAGACATGTAATACTTTCTCCTTTTCCCCACTCACTTTCTCCTTGCAGGAGCTAGAAAAGAAAATAAATTACAAGAAACAAAGAGGACTAAGTATCTTTCACAGAATAATTTTGCTCTATTGTAAAGTTTATGAAGAAAGTCTCATGGGCTTAACTTCAGTGTTTTGTAGAAACCTAAGACCCTATATTTGAAAATGCATACTCTTTTTTTTTTCCTTCCTTTCTGCTAAGTATTGCCACCTAGTTCCAACACAGGGCTATTATTAAAGCAAGTCTATGCCACTGCACTGTCCTCACAGAAGTTGTCAGGACTGCACATATATGACAGATCATTAAACCATGGAGCAACATTGTCGTTATGGTTCATCTACAGTGGGAAGCACATTGTCTTCCACAGAGCACTGCATCCATGTGCTTGTTTATTGGTAGCAGGCCCAGGCTCTGGGTTGCTGATTATACGGCAAGCACCTGCCCATGGCAGATCTGGCTCAGGGCAGACTTCCTGTTAGAGCGCCACAGCTCCCTGAAATGAGATTTATGCAAACTGGCTAAAAGCTGTGATGTCACAGCGCACTGATACACCCAAGGGCTATCTCCCTTCTACAGATATTTGATAAAATCAGGAACTTCACTTACCACTCGGGAAGAAGTTCACCTCGAACCTATTAGGGCAAACTATGAAAACTTGTTAGGGTTCTTCTGCTATCCTGAGATCCATCACTGCAAAGGGACTTCACAGAGTCCGAGGATCTCACTTTTTTCTTTTTTTTTTCCTTTTTTTTTTCCTTTTTTCATTTATTTCATGTGATTTTTTCAAGTCAGTTACTCTGGATGTTTGAAAACTGAATTAAGAAAAATTCACTCAGAAGTTGGCTGAATGTTGCAAGCTTGCAAAATGGAAGGATTTCCCCTCATTCCCCCTGTGAGTATATGGGGTTTATTTCTAATAAGGATCATTGGGCTCAGTAGCAAAAGGCAAAGTAAACCAGGTTTTATTATTTGAGATTATCTCTGGTTTGGTCTATGTTTGTAATGCCAGGAAGTTGGGCTTAGGTCAATATATAAAGCTAGTGACAACATTGCAATGAATGGGAAATTAACATTTCCTCCCTTAAGTTGTATCTGATTTTGATCTCAATTTGTTTTCACAGATTAAATGTATGGTATCTTGTACAGTGTGCATATAGCAAGTCAGTAAATTTTTTTCTTCAGTGTCAGCTTTGTGATATAAGGCCAAGTCTTTCTTCAGGTTGTAATTCTTAATAATCTGGGGTCTCTGACATAGTTTATGTATTTACTATCTAGCAGTCTGTGAGAGAAGAGTTGCTGAATGCTGATTTTACGTATTGCAGATTTTAGGACTCTGTGCTCTTTGCAATGATGGCATTTTAGTTTCTAACTAACTTCAGTTCCTCTTGAACTTAATTTTCTTGAATTCACTTGATATGAAAAAGCAGTTGGTGAATGAGGGGAAAAAACTCACAGCCCCTAATTTTCTCTATGATACAAGTTTTTCTGTATGCTTATGAGGCTGTTCCAATCCTTTCTTTAACTCTGAAGCATTGTCACAGTGCTCTAAGTTATTGTATGGTGAGTTTGGAAATTATTATTTAGAAAGAACATAATGTCACTAACCTGTCGTACAGAAACAAACCTTAATGGGAAATCTCTAATCAGAATGGGCAAAAGAGGACCTAACTAGATTTTATTAAGTCTGTAGAAGCAAAAGATACATCGGATAGGGTGTTTTACTTGGCTTTTATGTGGTGGATGTCTTACGGTAATTGGTATATGTGTTCAGAAAACGGAAAGAGATAATGCAGATCGAAGAGCCCTTTTAATAAAACTTGTATCAAGTTTTCTTTTTGTCCTGTCCCATCTAGTGAAGGATAAAGGCATGTTTCCTTATCTTTCACCCAGAAAGATGGCCCTTTGAATTCCTTTCATGTTTGGTATCCATGTTGACTGAAAAAAATATGTCTTCTTTTCCGGAGACCTTTTATTCTAGCCATTCATCATCAATGCCCCTGACATCCCCTACCTACCCAGAGGGTGAGAAGATCCTAAAAATCTTTTTTTCTTTTTCTTATATACACCAAGTTGTTCACTGGATCTACTGTAAATCTGCCAGGATAGAAATGTGTAAAGAAACTGAGAAAAATGAAAAAAGTACACAGAGATTTCTCAATATGTTACTTGTTGGGCTTAAAAAAAAAACAACTAAAAAGAAACCCAAATCTTGTCCGCAACTATCCCAGACACCAGCACCTCCATTTTTAAAAAAAAGTTGCTAGTTTTCTGTTTGCTCATTCACTCATAGCCAATATTTTTTTCAATATTGAATTCCAGTGCATACATTGAATAAATAGAGCGAAAATCTAACACAGTCTGGCGCATATTTTAATTTGTGTTGCAGTTAATATTCTGGTTGAACTCTGTTCAGATGAATGATACAACAGGCATTGACAATGGGATTACATCTTACTGGAGCACTGGACAAGGCAATTTAGTTTTTATTTTTTGTGATTAAAATGTCCAAAATTAATAATTTTGTGCTTTGTACTTTCAAAATTGTTTTAAGTGCACTTCAAGCAGTGCCAGTTAGAGCCGACATAGCATCGTTATAAATGTCCGTGCCTCCTGGGACTTTTTCAGAGGGGAGACATGGGCCTGTTTCTAGACAAGGGTTTCTGTGAAGCAATACTTCCCCCCTCTGCCCCTCCCCTTTCTGTTGAGGGTGAGTCAGTAACTGCCTTCCTCTTGACTACACCAGGAAACTCTTACCCTTCATTTGGAAAACACTGCTCAAATGGTTTAGGAGTACTGAATCTTTGAAGATTAGGAATTTTGTATGGAAAAGTTCTGCAAACTGGGCCCATGTCTTCCAGTGGATGAAAGAGTCTAGTTGTGCTATGGGGTGAAAAATTATTAAGTCAAACACATTTGCCTAAAGAGGGCCTCAGTTATATGTGAATCCCTAAGTAGTCACCTGTAGAAATCACAGTTTTAAATGGAAGTATATTTGTATGAGAGTGAAATTGCCCTGCGGAAGCGCTCTGTTCCACATAGTTGCATAGTTGCCAGCATAGTTCTGAGGCTGGCCCAATAAGCGATCATGCTAATAGTTTTACTCATCTTTTCTAAAACAGTTATATTGTATTTTTTTTCCAAGGAAATACGGTTAATCTTGGCCTTAAAACTTGTCTCAGGAGCACATCATTGGAAACTGTGTGGATCATTTCTGAATCACATGCCAGTGAATAGTTTTGTCATGATAACAAAAAAGATTGGCATTTAGTGAATTTACAATCATCTGAAATAATCTGACAAAATTTTGGTGAATAAAAAGTGTTTTCAAATTGCTATTCAGTTGAGTCCTCTATATCTCTCTTAACCAAAGCCAACCAGGCATTCCCCAAGGCGTTTGGTGGCTTTTCCCTTGTTTTTCAGGCCAAAGAAGGAAGATGGAGCCAACTCTCCATTTATCAGAGTCTGTGACAGATAAAGTATTGTTTGTTTACCTCTTGCTTGAGGTTGGAATATGGTTTTAGATAGCATACTGCACCTCATGGCATGTAGGAAAGGAGATGTCACCTGCAGACCACAGCTGAGTTGCTAACAAAGCTTTCTGTCAGTCTTTTACATTAAAACAATTGATAGAACAAATGGCCATTGACATCAGTTAAATATTAGATCATAACATAAGCCATTATTTGCTTTTTATTGGGGGAAACAAACCAGTTCAGTGTCATGGAAGTGCTATTAGTAAGTAAGATGATGAAATGGGTGCGTGGGTGGGGAGGTTTCAGAGAAGGACAGGGCAAGTGGGTAAAGATTGGTGCAAGAAGCAAGAGCAACACATGGTGAAACCTCTTCTCTCTAACTAGAGAAAAAGCTTTTAATAAAACTTAAAAAAACCTCAGAGATTAAAAGCAGGTTCTTGGAAACAGTTTATCTAATGAACAGAGGAAAATATCCCACCTTCCCATAGGGTAATGGGAGAGATTCCATGCTGTACTGTCTCCTTTGAGGACCATCTGATTAAGTTTATAATACAAAATATTTAAATTTCTAATATATGTCTTCCCATACTAGCTATTGTACACTTGAAGATCAGACACCTAGATGGAAAGTGGTGCCAGTTCAAGTCCTTTGTGGTGTTGATTTGGTCCAGGTTGTACGAGTTAACAAGGACATACAGACATATTTTATCAAATGGATCATTGAACAGAAAACAAATTCAAGAAAGAAAATTTCCACAATCCATAATAAAGAGATTTTAAGTCCGACTTTCAAGAGAGTATGTAAAAAAAACAATGATCTATGTAAAAGCAGACTATTTTTTAGATGTTGAGTATCTGCAACTCACTTTACAGTCATCCAGATCTGTAAATGTTAAGGGAATCACTTTTTTAAGGGACTATTTAACACACCTTCCTTTAGCTCTGGTCATTGAATACACATCTGAACTTGTAAAACTAGATTTTGAATGGTAGAAATACTTCATGCTCAACTCTCAGACTGTGAGATATTGTTGCCTGTTACAGTATATTGGACTGAAATGAGGGAATGTGGAATATCTTAGGGAAGAAGAAACAACAAAGGGAGAAGACAAAAGGAAAAGTCAAATGTTCTTTCTCGTGCCTAAAATTTGTATTGTTTATCTACTTTTGGACTGATGCTAGGCCTTCCTGCCAGGCTATACTTCTGTAAATATATGAGTCATAGAGCTTTTGTTTTAGTAGTGGAAATTTTATACATATCAAATTAAGACTAGAGTGACAGGACACTGAATTATTTAGAAATTTATTTACTTTTGTCCAGATAATTATCAAAACTACAACTTTTGAAGCGTTTAGATATGGAAATTTTTTATAATTTCAGTCATTTTCTAGTATTGTAGTTGAAAGGAAGAATTTTCTTTCAAATCATATACATTTATATGACTTTTAACCTCCATTTCTCCTAACTAGTATAATGTGCATTTTTCATTTGGAACTGAGGTCTTTCCTTTCACAGAATATGAATGCTTTCCTTTGAGTTATTTTGATTAATGATTCTCAATATGAAGACAAAAACTTCATACATTCTTCAGGTTGACATGACTTAACAGGAAGAATGTATTTATGGAAAGGAAATGGAGGAGTGGGGTGAATTAGTTTGCAAAGATAATGAAAACAGAAAGTCCATTCAGAACTTTATCCTGAAGAGAGCCTCATTACTTTTTCTTGTCAGAGATCAGAGTACACCACAGGTCTAAGGAATGGGGATGAGTGAATGCGTATAACCAGTCATGGTTATAGTGAACACAAAAAAACATGTAGAGGAAAATCAGAAGCATCAGAGACAATCCATACTGTACTGTCTCCGTTGACCACCCCTCTGAAATCTGGAAAACAGGTTATACTTCCCATTAAATCTCTGTGTAGGTGAAGGGCAATTCTATTGGAATCATACTGGTTTGGAAAGGGAAACAGCACCTACATCCTCTGGAGACCAGAAATAAGAGGAGCCCCCTCACTGGCACCCCTGCTGAGGGTACAATTAAATGATTATTTGCTCCTTTTACTTAGTCTTTCCCTTGGCTTGTCTTTATTGTGGGTTACATTTTCTCAAGATTTCCCTGAAACAATTATGCACCACCACAGATTACATAGGGAGCTGACAGCCAGGCAATGGATTTGCTCCTGAGGCTTTGAATATTCCATGGATGTGATGGCCACTTCGTGTGTTCTTGAAGTCACGATGTTTTAGGCAATCTTACCAGTGCATTTTAACATGATGCACTAATACAGCACACAGCTGCTACTAAGGATCTAACAAGGTCCAAAGTAATTTCTAAAAGTATCTTCTACTCTTTTGTGTTCTAACATCTTAATCCTCTGGGAATAAGTCCTTCTTTTACTTCATCTAATTTCTTCAATGTCGTCATAGAAATCACATCCCTAGAAGAGGACAATCTTTAAATCCTAAAATTCTGACAGAATGAGCTGAGGGAGTTAACTAGAAGAGTTAAAGAGTAAATGAGCAGTGATAACTCTAATGTAGTTTTCAACAGAAAAAAAATCTTTTCCTTTTGCCAGCTGCTTATCTACCACCTCCATCTGGATTCTAATGGCAGCTCCTGCCTTAGGTTTCATGTTCTTGAGCAGTCTAAAGGAGGAAGAAAAAGAGAAGCTTGCCTGCATTTCTCTCATGCTGTCACCATAGCCTAAGCTTACAAAGTGCTCGTGTTCCGAACATGAGACCGATTTATGGAGGGAGATAAAGGTTTGGGACATAAAAATAGGCATGAACATATATACATATGAATATAAAAAATATGGCTATCATGTAAGTTGTCATGTTGTTTTAAATATTTATCCTTTTCTTTAAAGGTAGTCACACTAACATCATTAACAGAAGAAAAAAATACTACCCCCTTTAAAAATTTCATTTCAGAGCAAATAGCAAGAAGGTGTTTGAGTTTTACATTGCTGTTGACACTGTAAGAATTTCTTCAGATTGGAAGAAAATGTTGTATTTGACTTCATTGGACAAAGGTTTAGCAAAGGGTGTATCAGGAGGGGGGTGGTGAGTAGGTCGAGAGAGGTTCTCCTCCCCCTCTACTCTGCCCTGGTGAGACCGCATCTGGAATATTGTGTCCAGTTCTGGGCCCCTCAGTTCAAGAAGGACAGGGAACTGCTGGAGAGAGTCCAGCGTAGGGCTACAAAGATGATTAAGGGAGTGGAGCATCTCCCTTATGAGGAGCAGCTGAGGGAGCTGGGTCTCTTTAGTTTGCAGAAGAGGAGACTGAGGGGAGACCTCATTCATGTTTATAAATATTTAAAGGGTGAGTGTCACGAGGATGGAGCCAGGCTCTTCTCGGTGACAAACAATGATAGGACAAGAGGTAATGGGCACAAGCTGGAACACAGGAGGTTCCACTTAAATTTGAGAAGAAACTTCTTCTCAGTGAGGGTAACAGAGCACTGGCCCAGGCTGCCCAGAGAGGTTGTGGAGTCTCCTTCTCTGGAGACATTCAAAACCCGCCTGGACGCCTTCCTGTGCAACCTCATCTAGGTGTTCCTGCTCCGGCAGGGGGATTGGACTAGATGATCTTTTGAGGTCCCTTCCAATCCCTAACGTTCTGTGATTCTGTGATTCTGTGATTCTGTGAAGGACATTGCCCTGCTATAAATCTTCAATCTTGAAAAAGACAAACCCAAGTATTAAATGAAGAAACAAAATTGTATACAACTAATAATAAACAGATCCCCTTTACTGAACCAACATAAGACATGAAACAGTATTAACACTGGGGTACTAGGAGTGGGGAGGAAGACAAGTCAAAAAGTTATCCTATGCCACCTTGTGTCACATTTGGACTTTTTAAGTCTTCTCTGTGCATAATTAACAGCCCTTATTTGAATCAACAAACATTTAGAGAACCATTTAATCTTGTACAAAAACTAAAAAGGAAAATATTTTATGTCAATGTCATTACTCTCCTACAAACTGCCACCATTTAGTGAGACCTCCTGGAAACACTCAGAATAACATGCATAGGCAAGACAAGTTTCTGCTTTCTCTTTTGTGTACAGGCTGAACAGTAATAAAAAATATCTGTCACTACCAAGGAAAAGGTTTCCTTTCCATGCTGATGTGATGGCATCATGGCATGGGCCTGAGGTCCAAGATAGCTCTCCAAGTAGTGTCTGTAGAAGGCTGGAGGGCAGGATATCAGGAACTTCTATAGTACCACCAGACAAGTTCTGCTACACAGACTGGATCTAAGGAGATGCATTACTCTTTTTTTTTTCCTTGCAAACCAGTGTTTGGTACCAAGC
>NW_010198521.1:19744-56272 GCF_000695765.1 Mesitornis unicolor | reverse complement strand
GCTGATTCAGTTAGAACTTTAAGAAATATAAAATGTGTTTGCATCTTCACTAACTTTATGAATAATTTTGAAGAGATTTCTATAAGCTTACGGTTCTAAAAATCCCTCTTCTCTTCACAGCCCTCTGAAGATATGGTGTCCTATGAGTCAGACCTTTACCGACAGCCCCATGACTATTACCAATATCTCAACAGTGATGGAGAGAGTCATGGTGGTAAGTTAAAAAATATCTCCTTGGAGCATTAAATCTCATGGGATACCACAGGGAAGAGATTTTGGACATTCAGGAAAAGAGCAAACATGTTGCTGTGATCTATAATGTATAGGCTTGTACTTTGAAATCAGAAACCAACAATGTTTTATTCTGCTTAATGGCACTGTTCCAACCAAGCAACTGCAACACTGTTTCTCTGTAAGAGAATTTTAGAAAGCACTGAATGATGCAAGGAGCTTCCAGGTTGTTCAGTGTATTGCCTCAGGGAGGTGGGAGCTCATGATCTCTATCCTTCATTATCTTCACTGTGTTTTTACTTTCTTCTGCAGATCAAAAGCACTCTTGCTTATTTCAGAACTCTTTGAGGACATGGATTTGCAATACTGTATTTCTCTTCTTGTGTTCTCATCTCCAATTACTGCTTGAATTAGGTCCTAAATACTCTATTTTTGCTTTCATTTTAATTCTTGCCTTCGTATTTGGCCTTTTTCAACTCCATATATTTCTCTCTTTCTTTTGATGCCTTTTGCATGCTGCCACACCTAGCTTTAACTTTCACTCTTCCTCCAGTACACCCAAGTACTTCCTCTCTCTCAATCTATGTAAAACTTCCTTCTAGCTGTCTGTACATAAACCTAGCTCAGTATAAAAATACTGTATAATTATTTATTGGTCAAATTTATGTATGTGATTTCAAAGCTTTGGTGTCTTTATATTTTCATGTCATCTGAGCACTGAACTCTAAATCAATGCCGAGGGGAGCGTCTTGCTTTGTGAATTTTGTCTCCTGTGCAATACAATGGTCCAGCAACACCACCCTGGAAATATCAGAGTCAATATTGACTCAGGAGGAAAAAGCACCGTTCTACTGTATCACTCATGGCAATCCCTTCAGATCCTGGAGTTTCCCTAAAAGACTCCCACTGATATAGCGACTAGACCCATCACTGCTTAATTTAAGACATCTAACAATTTCACAGCATAGCACTGTTTTATCTGTGGCAACAGAATCTACCTTAAGGGACAGCAAGTTACAGAATAGGATTGTTCTGGGCATTCAATGGAAAAAGAGTCCTACCTGAATTTGTTCTCTACATTGTGCCCAAGAAACACCTATGATATTCTTAATCCCTGGAGACAAAGAATTAATTCATTTTTTATAAGTTATCTCATGGCATCTGTCAAGTCACATTAATCAAACCCAGCAAATTCCACGTGGAAATTCAGGGTTTTTTCATTATAACCCGTACCTGTTTACACACCCATAAAAATGAGGATAACATTTATCTCAAAAGGCAATTGTGACAATTAAACAATAAATATAAAAGATGCCATGTAGGAAAAAGCACTGGGAAATAACTTTTCTGTCATTAAATCTAGGCTACCTCAAGCAACAACATCCCTTTGTCTTTCATAATCATAACATCCCATCTGTTTTACTGCTCATTTTTCTGTTTGAAGTCTGTTCCTAAGCTCCACTGCTCAGATCATTAACTCATTTTTACTCATCATAATGAACACAACAAAAACTTGAAAGTCTTTTATGTGGGTTATGGCCAAAGTACCTAAAGCCCACTCTGAACAGAAATTTGTGTCTCTAAACTTGTGTTACACTTCTCCTAAAGACACAAAAAAATATTGTTTATTTTTTTAATCCTACAGTAAGTGGTTATGGAGGAGGCAAATTAATCCTAGCCTGCACATTTCAATAAAATTTCTATTTATGAAAGCACCTGTAATGTAGTTGGTTGTGTCTAAATATTTAATATACACTATGCTTTCCTGAATTCCTCACAGTCCAAAAGAGCAATGAACAACCAAAGAATACAAAGTGGAGTGAAAAACACGAATTAACATGTTTTGTTTCTTTCCTGCAAACATTGACAAACACAACCTTGGCTTTTGTTTTGTTAATACGACAAAACTAGAGGGTCTTGAGAACAGCCCTGCAGAAGAGCAGGAAAGGGACGTCAGAAACTACTTTCAGAAATATGTACTAAGTGTTATGAACAATGTGGATTAAGGAACAATGACTGAAAAATTACAGGGAAACTGAGTAAATAAGGTGCTGAAGTGATAGCAGTAAAGTGAAAGAGCTGAGAACATTCTTGGATAAGAAAAAAAAAGAATAAATAAGCAGGCAGAATTGTGAGAGATTAGTTCAGCTTGGAGTACAGTGAGATCACTGGCAATATTTAAAGAATTATTTTTCAGATCTACTCAATAGCACTGTGGACCTCAAGGAAAAGGTACCAGATAAGGTAAATAGATACTACAAGATAGAATAATGCTTCTGACTTTGCTGATAAGGCACTGCTAAAGAAACAGAAAGTCCTGCTCAAGTGTCAGACTACCTCACTATCATTGCCAGCAGATGAAATCTGTGAAAGGGAGACGGCAGTAGCTTAATCTGTAGATCTTTGCTACATGAAATACTGTCACTTTTCCAGAAGATAATGCTGAAGGCAATCCTTACTCCATGTTTATGTGAGTAGGCAGTAAAGTGCACACAAATGTGTCTCACTGGTTTAATATGTGGGAGATTATTGTTAATAAGTGAACACCAAATTTAACAATCAAAAACACACCATCAAAATCTCCATATGTTCACAACATGCATTGTTTGCATTAGTTTTGTATACTGTAGTTTAACTATTTTTAAAACATTGTACTAAACACAGAGACAGTCATGCAAGACAGAAGCTGCTTCAAGTGATCATGTATTAGTCCATCACCCTACCCTGAGCTTGTATGCTAATAAGTCCGTAAATGTAATACAGCGTATTTTGTAACACTAATGCAACCTTAGTAATTACAAAATTCCACTGCAGCTTTGCCTCTAAGCTATTACTGAACATTATTGGTTTAGTAAAAATCACTTTTTTGTATGAATTTGAGTGCTGACCCTTGTTCACTTTGTTGCTAGCTTCATGGAACTTCCTAGGTTTTGTGATTTGGGATTTTATTTTCATCATATGATCATTTAAAAATCTCAGCTTTGATTCTGTTAGGATTTTAGCCTACATAGAAGTGGAGGAAAGTCCAAACATATGAACCCTTGTTTACAAGCTATATGGCAAACAGAAAGAACTCCAGACTTCATTAGAAAATCCCCTTGCTTCAAAGCCATTCTCATGATTTGCTGGGGCCTGACTCAGATTTTCTAACATTTGGTGTTATTAAAATAATGAAATATATAAAGTGAGAGCTAATGAGATCCTACTGTCATTATAGATAAGACTGGCTAGGAGCACGCATTTCACTCAACAGAGAGCAATTCTGTAGGGAATCAAGAAATTAATTTTCCAGTGTCTTTCAATATTTTTCTCATTTCCTCTATGAGTTTTTTCTTGGCTTGTTTTTTGCAGATGAGCAAAACACAGTGGGAACATCTAAGCCATACAATGTGGCATTGTGTAGGAAACTCTCCTAGTTCAGACTGAGTTGTAAGATCTGTACAGCACAGAGCAGAACCACTCAGAGACGTGAGCTCAGACCTCACCAGTTCAGCCATGTCAACGCAGTTGAATCCTTAGCCTGGGCAGGGTGCTGTGCTGACAGAGCTGTCACGTTTCCGGTGCAAGCGCTGGCTCATGAATTTCTGCACAGTTTTGCATTGTGTGAGGCAAATTTAGCCTGTTACTTTACATTATAAAAAATAACTTCCTTAAGCTTATTTCATATTCTAACTGCTGGTTCTAACATTATTCATCTATTAAAACAGAAGCAAAGCAATTTACATTGGTCAGAAGATGACTGAGAAAGTTCAGCTGTGTTCTCTCACTTGCAGAGTGAGAATCTATATCCATGGTAAATAATAATATCATGCCTTTAGGTTTGTTATTGCTTCCCAACAGGCTGACATCCTCTCTGTCATGGGAGGGAGTTCAGAATTCATGACTGTCCTTCCTCTAACCTTTCACTATATACAAGACCAAAACAAACATGATTTCCATGTCTCTATAGGAGAGAATTTTTTTCACATCCTCTTTCACTTCACGTGAAATTTCTCATAATGACTCCCTTGTGTAGCTATAGATTTTAATGACATTTTCCTTTACCCAAAGAATAGACACTTTCCATTTCTAGAATTTTTATCTCCTCTCCTTTTAATTCCTTCCACCTTTATATTTTTGAGAAAAGAACAGAGCTGCTATGTTTTGCTGACTGAACACTAACAAAGAACGCAGAAGTAAATAGCTGCTGCTAAGTCTAATAACTGCAGTCATAGATATTTAGAATTTTTTTAGATTTTCATGTGCAATAACTTAGCCAGGATGGTTAACTGCAGAGAGGCTTGTGGAGACAGAATTAAGAATTTCTCTTTTAATGTAACTAAAACAATATTGCTTTTCCTAAGCATCACTGTGAAATTATAGATAATTTAGAAAGAAATAAGGAGTTTTCCTCCTGTCACAACTTGAATGTTTGGACATAAGACATAGATTTATTTTGTAATGTGTTAGTATTATGTGGTCACTGCAAGTCCTTAAGTGCTGGCTATTAGTACTATTCTATTCCAGTATTTTTACAGCAGTACCTAATTCTATAAAAAAGAAATTAAGTAATGACTAGGCTAAATATTACAGAGTGATTAACAAGAATATGCATAAAAAGTGGTCCACAGGTTAATTTATTTGCCAAGGAAGATTTTAAAAGAACAGTTCTGGAGGCAGCAAGAACCTTGCCATAGACTCCAAAAATAACTTAGAGGGATCTTGAAGTATAAAAAACTGACTGCTGATAAAATATTTTTAAGAAGAATCAAAAATCCACTTGGAGTATGCACAAATACTCACGGCTATGCATGTTGGAAATGTACTGTGTTCTCTCTTGACCACCATAGTTATTACTATAGAAGACATTCTGCAGCTGAAGACCTGCCATTCACAGCCCTAGCGAGTTTTGTCTGGGCTTTGTCATCCTCACAATTATCCACTGAACTAATTTGCTGTAATAGATTGTCAAAGACACAGTGTCTTTGAGAATATACATTGCCATCTGACAGAGGATTTCTGCACAAGGAGTAGAGCTTTTGTTCTAGAGAGCAAGAGTACAGATTACCCCTGCAATGTATTTTCAACAATTTATTATACAGGGCTGCCCAGGGTATATGTGACCTCACTAACTAGCTCTACCTAGAGAGCTCTGCAGTAATATAACTCAGAAAAAGCACAAGTTAGTGTGGCTCAGTCTTCCAACTAAACAAAAAAGCTGTAGACCACGTTTGGTTCAAACACACACTCTGCCATTTCCTGGGTTGGACCAGATATTAATGTACCTGGGTACTTTGCACACATAAACCTTACTTTTTTACCAGAGAAACCAATTTTTTTCTCTAGCACTACAACATGAATAGGTGCTACTGTGCATCGTAATTATAGCTTTGGGCTATAAAATCCATACGTAACCCACAGAAAGCACTATACAACAAAGCAAAGAAATTATGACGTGATGCAGCAGCTCCTTGGATGCTTTATAAACACCTTTCCATCCCTTTCACATGCAGTGACATGGTTTATCCATGAATCAGAAAAGCAGGAAGGACAAAAAAAATAAACACTGATGTGGTAAATGGTCTGATAGAGCCTCCAAATTAGTATCTACAGGCCTGAGCCATAAAGGCAGCTAAAAGAGCTTACAATGTTTGGTATAAACATATCATTGAGTTCCCTCTAAAGGAATCCTCATTCAAAGTCACTATCCAAGATTTCAAATCCTCAGTGAGATTAGACCTAATTGTTTGAAACATAAGTGGGGAAAGATGAGGAGATAGAAGCTGAGAGAAAAAAATCAAACTGGTATTGAAGAAAAAAAAAACCACAGTCTGGGTAGTGTCATTCACAATAGCATCGTATTGCAGAACAAGACAAAGTGGAGTGGAGCATCTCCCTTATGAGGAGCGGCTGAGGGAGCTGGGTCTCTAGTTTGCAGAAGAGGAGACTGAGGGGAGACCTCATTCGTGTTTATAAATATTTAAAGGGTGAGTGTCACGAGGATGGAGCCAGGCTCTTCTCGGTGACAAACAATGATAGGACAAGGGGTAATGGACACAAGCTGGAACACAGGAGGTTCTACTTAAATTTGAGAAGAAACTTCTTCTCAGTGAGGGTAACAGAGCACTGGCCCAGGCTGCCCAGAGAGGTTGTGGAGTCTCCTTCTCTGGAGACATTCAAAATCCGCCTGGACGCCTTCCTGTGTAACCTCATCTGGGTGTTCCTGCTCCGGCAGGGGGATTGGACTAGATGAGCTTTTGAGGTCCCTTCCAATCCCTAACGTTCTGTGATTCTGTGATTCTGTGAAAATGTACAGCTACACTTGGAACATGTTCAGTTCTGTCCATCGCATTATCAGAAGGAAGTCAACAGCTAGGAGGGAGCTTGGAGAAATGTACAAGTTGGATTAGGGGGCGTCAATACACTGATTTATATTGAAAGACTGAGAGCTAAATACATGCAGCTTGGTTAAGGGATAATTCAGAGTAGATTGTAAGAGTACGTGATAGCAACCTGAAAACATGTGAAGGGTACAACAGAAATTATTTCTAAAAATACAAGGGCAGAAAACTCAGAATTGTAAGATGTAAATTAGAACTGTTACACTGAATACCATAAATAAATTTTGGTCATGCACAAAATTATGCATGAAAAGTTAAACTATGGAAGATTAGTTCCTAACTTAGTCAAAGTAGAGGACGTAATGTTGACTTTGATTTTAAAAAACAGAGCACACACAAATATGAGTATAATTATGCATGTAGCTACTGTATGTAAAAGAGAATTAGAATTTGAAATGCTTCACATTTCCTTTAGCAGATTTTAAATTTTGAGCAGCAAATATGAAATTCTAATAATTTCAGAAGTGTATATTGAACTAAAAAAACAGAAATCTAAAAGGGAGAGTGATATGAAATTTAATTTCAAAAGAAAATAAATCAGGAAACAGGATAGTGGTTATGTGAATTCCATTATGTTTTTGAAAAAAATTAAATTATCACAGAAATTTCAAACATACTAAAGAGAGAAAAAAGGTAGAGTCTTAGAGAATTCTTAGAGAATTTAGCCTCTCTGTAGACAGTGTACACCAGACTGCTGCAACAGTTTATTCTTGCTATATGTTACTTGACACAGCGACCCATGACTACGGGAAATATCTAGTAAAGTGCTGTTCCTTTTCTGCAGTATTCCCGTAATTTTTCTAGCAGAGTAGGATAAAGACAGAAGACAATTGCAGAATAATCTGTAAATTTTCTCTATCTCCTCATTTCTGTGCCATGAGGAAGAGTGTAATGAGAATATGATAATATGTAAATCAGTAGAATTTGTTGCCTCAAGAATGAAAATGTAAGACTTTTATGGTGTCTTCTTGAGAAAGGTGCCAGCATTACCATCTTCTGAATCTTGTGTTAAATTATCATTGAAGTCCATCTTTCCATCTAAGAATACTCTCCTAAATTAAGTAGCCTAAGTATTACTTTCCAGCCACAGGCATTTATGATATTAGGAAAAGAAACTTTACAGGGGCCTAGATAGATTGTCACCAGCGACAGACAGGTCACCAGGGATGGTGTGGAGAGGGCAGACAGGACAGTGACAGGAGTAGGAACCAATGAAAGACAGGCAAATGTCATGTTTCTTAATCTTGTAATGACAGACAAACTGTTTTTATTTTCTTTAGATCATTACTGGGAATACCATCCACACCACATGCACAGTGAGTTTGAGACCTTTGGAGACAATCATTTCACAGAACTGCAGAGCGTGCAGCCGCCCCAGCTGCAGCAGCTGTACAGGCACATGGAGATTGAACAAATGCATGTCTTGGATTCTGCAATCCCAACCACACACATCGGACTCAACCATCAGGTATGGTCACCAACTCTTACTCAGAATTTAGGATGATAATTAAGTGTAAGGAAAGTAATGTATCAGGTAGTGCATTCTATTATGTGAAAGAGATTGCTGAAATGAGTTACACAAGTTCTTCCTGCACAAGCAGTTGATATAAAACTCTTCATTCTTAGGACAAATGTGGTTTAAGCATTCTTTTTATCTGGATGAGGAGGAGTCATATTCCTCAAGCTGTGCCTAAAAGCTCTTCTGAAATTCTGCAGAGGAACTGGACCTGAGAAACTGTGCATTGTCATAGCAAGGGTATCTGAGACTACTGGGAAGTATTCAGAGCCTCAAAGTAGTAGGAAAGTTTTAAGTATTTCCAAAAAACTCTGACAATTTCATATGACCTGTATAAGAAATGCTAACAAAGACAAGTCAGTGGTAGTTTTGCCACAGTGAAACAGACTATGAGGACAACCTACTTGTATTTTCACCTGAAAGTAAGTCATAAGGCAAAATACACTGTCTTGCCTCTGCTCAGATATTACATGAAGCCAGTCAAATCCCTGCAAAAAAATATACTTTATTGTACATAGCCACCAAAGTGCCATTGAATGCTCATTAAAGCTGAAATTATAAGGGGTTCCATGGTACTGCAAAGATACTAAGGAAAGTGGCTGCAAAGATCACTTTTTACTCTTGATTCTACAAGAATATGCCCAAAGTCATTACGAGGAGCAATAAGAAAGCTGGGGGACATTGTGCTAAGGAGTTTCCCAAAGCAGGCAAGCTCCAAACAATGTGTTAAATACCAGATGGAGTAGGACTGAGGTCAGAAAAAATAGTGCTGATTACAGTGGTGCATATGATGGTGCCATTGCTGAAGTTCTGTGAGAGAAACTGCATGCATGGAGTTGTCATTTTGGGCTTCTTTGTTGAAAGCAAACTGAAATTGTATACAAATTCATCAAATTTATTGATGAAAAACAAAGAAGGAAAAAAATGAGTGATAAGTTAGCACTGTCAACAGGAAACTGACTACAATCCAGCAAACTTCTCATCTACTACTCAGAAAAAAAAATCAGGAATAGAATATAAGATGTAGATAACAACAAAGAATTAGGAACAGAAAGTTACAAATATAAAAAAATGCTTCATGGAACAGCAGTCTGTGGGAAGCTTCAAGTCGTTTCAGTTGCTCACTGCAACTGCTAATACAGAATGATCAACCGTTACCTCCAACCAAAGGCAAAAAATAAAAATTAGCCCCACTGTGGATGGATGTCTGTGGAAGCACCACCAAAAAATAAAAAAGGGTGCTTCTGCGTAGCCCACTTCATTCTACTCAGTTATCGTCTTTCATTTCAGGATGAAAGGCAGAGGATTAATTTTGTTGCAACTTTTGATAAAGACCACTGTGCACTCCCTGCCCCCCGCCATGCCAAGTTGCAGAAGATAACAGTAGGCAGAATTCACCACTGCCCTCCTCTTCCTTACCAGCTGGGGATCTTTGGCTTTTTACTTTAACCTACAGTAGCTCATGTAAGTGGTACTCAGCATGCTCTGAGGTTGAGGCTTTGGTGTGTCTCAGCCACAGTCCTAGGCAACATAGTATTATTCAAGGCATTTTCAAAGAAACAGAAGCAGGAAGCAAGCTTTAATCCTCTGCTGAATTTGCCAGTTACTGACAGCGCCCATGCTTGTCGTGCAATATCAGAGTTACAGTTTGCAAATAAAGGAAGAACATGCAAATATATTTCTCTGATTTTCTGTTGATATCACATTATTTTGTGAAATTAAATCTGAAGCTCAAGCTGTTCTTGGGCAAGGTTTCTTTAAAAAGTTTTGTCAGCCTGCCAACAGGTGCTCTCACCAAACAATAAATTAAGAATAGTCATTTTGAAAGGAGAATGAAAGAAAAGGTTGGAAAATTGTGAAGACCTTTAAAAAGAGGAAAATCGCAAATAGAAGCCACAGACCCTGGTAGCCAGCAGTTTCTTAAGCTGTCTCTCTCCAGAACTGTATTAATAACCTGGCTCTTTCAAACACACTAGCAGATCCTCTGTGACTCTGTGTAACATAGCTGTGTGACACTGTATGTATCGACCTAATGCTGAGTTTCAGGCACAAAGTCAGTGTAAGCAAAAATATGGCAGATTTGGAAAGTGGGGACAGTGTGGGGGAAGCTTACTCAACTCCCCAGGTTGGCCTCTGCAACTCCCTTTGCTTGTGAGACACCATTCCCCCTCCCTCCTCCACAGCACTCTCCCACCGCCCCCCTCCAGCTCCAGGGGAGCCATTTCCTTACTTTCACACCACTCCCCAACACACTCCAGGTTTCCACAACCTTTTTCTCCCCAGGGGCACCAAATCTCTGTTCCCCTCCCATGTAGGATATTGTTCCACCTTCTCTATCCCCTGCCCCCATGGCAGAGTCTCTCCCTTCCTTCCTACCCCTGAGGCTGCAGCTTTCTTAACTGTAAAAAGCTAAAGGTGACTCTGTGGTGAGGGCTGAAGTTTCACTCTCGGGGATCTGACAGGAAGCTTACACACACTCTTACCCAATCCTGGCCTTCCTGCCAGATCGACTCCAGCCAATCTGCCAACTCATTAACCGCCAGCTGCTGCACCCCAAAACCAGCCCTTTGCACACTCCTTATTGGGACATTTTGAGCTGGTACAAAACTCATCTGAAAAGCACCACCCGGCAAAGCCCGACATGGGGTGGGTGGTGTGACTAATGAAGTGAACACCCACTGCCCACTTCAGTGCCTAAGGTCTCCTGAGGAGGGAATCAGACTTTCTCGGTGGAGGGCAGGAAAAGCAATTCAGAAGGAGCTCACCTTCCAGGACTATCAATCTGGCCCACTTAATGAAAAGCACGTTCTGTATGCTGCTGGGTTTGGGGGATGTTGGTTGGGCTTTTTTAAAACAGGAATTGAGTTCTCTACATCTCTCAAACTGATTGGTTTCTCATTCTTAAGAATAATAACTCATGGCAACTGGTCCTGATCCCTAACAAACCAGACTGCAATTGAGAATGTACAGAGCCAAGGTATATTCCACACTGCTCCTGACAAGCCCTCTATATATGGCCAAGGGAATTTAGCACAAAAACTGGCTTGCTAGCTTTGCAGATGAGAAATCCCCATTAATGGGGAATTTTCAGATAGCCACTTAGGTAAAGAAAATGTGAGCCAATATGATGTATCCTTTATCTCAGTGGTAAGGTCATTCCCCCTTGTCACAGGGGAAATTCAGGACAGGAAGCTGACAGACCATGTATCCCCATCCCCAGAGCTGGATGCAGTCCTGTAGGGATTCAGTACTGTCAGAAGGTACTATGCCCGAGAAAGGAAGAGAACAACAGAGCCAAAGCAGACACGCTAGGGCCGAAGTGTTCAGCTCTTTCAAATTTAAAAAAGTAGTTTCAGAAGGCCTGTGAAGAAAAAAAAAGTTGTTCTCAAAAGCGGTTTAACCTGGGGATAGGCAACAGGAATCAGAAACTCGTTAGGAAGAATGGTAGCTTTGAGGAGGTATGGAGGAAGAGGGGCAATATCACTTGCATAGGACATAACATATGGGAAAATTCTAACTTTTACAACCTCCTTCCCTCCTGTAAAGATGCATCTATGTACATGTGTAAGTGTTGATTGTTAGCTGGAAGTGTTTCTTAATTGCGTAGTATTTATTACAAATGCCAGCAACTAAGTCACTCAGTATTACTCTAGACATTCTCATATACCTCCTACTTTCTCTCCCCTTTTGTGTCTATCTCCATGATGTTTCCTTTTTTTAACTTGATGCCCCACTCTTTTTTACTACCTCCTCCCTCTACTGCTCTTTTTCTCCCAAAGGTGTCCTATTTGCCCCGGATGTGCCTACAGTACTCCTCCCCACCGCAGCCCAGTTCTGATGAGGAGGACATTGAGAGGCAGAGCCCCCCATTGGAGGTATCAGATGGGGAGACTGATGGCGTGGACCCTGGGCCTGGAATTATGCATGGAGAAACAGGTCAGTGAAGACAGAGGGACTGTGTCAAGCTACGTGCTGAGCAGCTGTTACAGTACCATGATGATAATGAATAAAACTGTAGAATTACTATGCTAGTATTTTATCCCACTGCTGAAGCTTCACATTCTCTGCCTCCTTGCACTTTCCTGTCCTCTGAGTCTTTTATGACCATAACCATGTCTATATCTCAAATCTCATTTCTTCACGTACTCCTACTTCCTCCTTCTGCCTTGCCTCTTCAGGCTTCCTCTCAGCTTTTGCCATTTCTACTCCAACTTCCATTAACAGATGGGAAAACCAAGGCAAGAAGGTCAAGGAACTGATTTTTAAAAATACTGAGCTCTGTTTGCTCAGTACCTGAAAGTACTTCAGTATAACCTGCCCAAATGAGGTACAGATTAGTTTCAAATTAGCAATGTTTTTCAGTTAGCTTCAAATTAGCAAATTAATTTCAAAACAAGAGTTTGGCCTTTGGAATTCCTTATCCTTGTTTTTAATTTCTTTTTTTTGGTACATCAATCCACATTATGTCCTTATGATGTAACACTATTGTTATAAATGTTGCAAACTGAAGATGTTATGTGGCTTGCAAGCTATCTGAAACAGTTTTATGAATTATATGGAACGACACGCTAATACTAATGCTCCACTGCCTTTCTTCTCTGACTCTGATACAGGCAGCAAGAAAAAGATACGTCTGTATCAGTTCCTTCTGGACCTTCTTCGCAGTGGAGACATGAAAGACAGCATCTGGTGGGTAGACAAGGAAAAAGGTACTTTCCAGTTCTCCTCCAAACACAAAGAAGCACTGGCACATCGCTGGGGCATCCAGAAAGGCAACCGCAAGAAAATGACCTACCAGAAGATGGCACGGGCTTTGAGAAACTATGGCAAGACAGGGGAGGTCAAGAAAGTCAAGAAGAAGTTGACCTACCAGTTTAGTGGAGAGGTGATGGGAAGAGGGGTCACTGATAGGAAGCATTATTCTCACTGAGGCCATGGGACCCTAAGCAAGAAAAATATTAAGACCTCCTGGCTGGATACCAGCAGAGGAGATGGACGCATCTTTCTCTTTGCTTCTTGTGCCCCCTTCTCTGCCTTTAAAGGGCCTTTACCGTCAGGTGTTTCTGGTACGAATTCCCTTCTTCAGCATCTGAGAATCCTAAACGTGACAGAATTCATTGCTTCCATCCTACAAGCTGGACACAGTTGGGAAATTCAAACAATGTACAAATATATTATTGTCAGGAAAGATTTTTTTTATTGTATTGTAACTAAAGAATATAGCTGATGAAGTTTTGCCTTCAAAGAGGGTGCTGTGTCATTCACAGTGACACTGCATTAGCTTACAGCTTTCAAACTAGCATTAATACAGGCTCTGCCGCAGCTCTCAAAGCTAGAGAGAAGTTTGCAGATCTTGGAATGATACTCGTTCTTTTAAATAGTGATAACATGTACATATTTAATAAAATTCAATATAATGAAGTTCTGGTGTTTGCATAATAAATGATTACTTCACAAAAGTTCTCATGTGAATTCAGTTATGCAGATACAGCTCCTGTTGTGGTATCTGAACAAAAAGCACACTGGGTTATAAGGCCTTACCCATCTGTCACTACTGTTTAATTTACTTAGAAAATCATCAATGCTGTCAAACTAAGTAACAAAGGTAATAGGTGAGATACATTACTGTGAAAAAGACTACAGTACTGAAGTCAGTTTTAAAATACAGATATGTATATATCCATCACTGTATTTTCCTATTTTTATTCACTTATACCAAGAATGGCATTTATAGCTCTATCCAGTTTAGAACATAACAATTAACCATGTTCTTCTGTGGTTTCACTCATTTTCCTGCTCCTGTTCTTTCCTCTTGCTTTCTCACCTCCACACTGATAACTTAATTTTAGCTAATAAACTTTTCTGGGAAATAAGTTTCATTTAATCATGCCTTTGCAGAATTCTAGTAGAAAAGGTTTTCGAGATTTAAATGTGGATTTTAGTCCCTACTGTAGAAAAATTAATAGTCACTAGTAACAACTGCATTGTATAGATTCCACTTAAAATGCAAAATAAAAGATAATTCAACACCTGAGATATGGTGGGAAAGTTAACCAGTACATCTAAACACAGAAAAGAAAACCAAAGACAACCAATACTGAGAAAATTAGTATTTTAACATGATTTAACATATCTCAACTGCATTCAAGCACTCGGGAATCAGGAAATATCATAATGACTCTTCTAAAATAGATGATGTGAAATGAGATGGGTCTAGAATGAAGAGAAGGATCTTGTTTAACAATATTAAGTCTATTAAAACATGCCAAATAAGACAATTTGGAAGTCATAACTAAGTAACATAACTAACTTGAAGATTTTCAGAGCTTGCTCCTCACTGAAACCAGAAATAGTTGAAAGTGATGAGCTTCCTACAGACCTGAGTTCTCAAAATTATATCTAAATGTAGTCAGTTTTATCTGCACTAACAATCTCATTGTGGAAGTGAAACGTCTGGTGCCACCACTGGGCTACAGTGTCTCCTTGGAGTCAAACAGAAAAAAGCTCCTGCTTAAAAAAAAATCTTCCAATGTTGGTAGCACTTCCAATTTTTCCTCCCAGTTCATGAACACGATAAATACATCTCTCAATGCCATAAATCACTTGATTTTTTTAACTTAAAAGTGGGTGAGGGCTTTAGAACTTTCTCTATCGAAGATAAGAATAATAAACAGAAATTATCTTTCAGTCTTAAAAAAAATATTGAACCTAACTTTTAGTTACTGTTCTTTGAGGATCGTGTATATTCTTCTAGTCAAATATTTTTTATTCAATTAGGGTTAGGATATGTCAAAGCTATAAAGAAATTTAAGAAAAGATTTTGTTTCTGAAGTTGTACTGTAAGAATTTACTTTCTATAGGACACAGTGTAATACTCACTGACTTAGATGCAGATAAACTCCGTCTGCATCCATATTGCAGTTGTAGGGTGGAAGCTGACGACAGTGAAGGTAGCTCTCAGAAGACCAGAACAGCACTCAGCACTGACGCAATTAGGGTTTCTTCAATGCTGAGCTAGAAACTCAGGACTTCTCTGCTTGGTACTGATCATGACTCTTCACCACTGACTTGCTACTGGAAAGACATAAAAGACATCTGCCCTCATCAGACTTGCAGACCTGATATTCAAGAAAACTAGAGAATTAATTCTTCTCTTCATAAAAATATCTTTATCACCAACACAGCTTGAAAAGCAGAACCGATCATTCTCTGACACCATAATTTGGAGGAGAAGGATCATTTCCTCTTGCAGGAAAACTAAGATGACTGAAAAGAGTGAACTGGTGAGCTAATTGTGGAGATGTTTAGGATATCACAAAAGACATTTCAAGCCTGTCAAAAAGCCTTCTTAGATCTCAGAGACCTAGTTCTCCATTTTCCTAGTAGGTCTTGCATAGAAAACAATTAAATGCTGGAGAAATAATACAAAATTAAAATAAAAATTCAAACAGAAACAACAAGAACCTTTAAATGAGTGATTTGAGTACTGTGCATTAGTACAAAATAGTATTTTAGAGCAGCTAGTTGTACTTGAATTAAAGAATTCGCATTTTACACTGGTCTTGGCCACAAGTAACATGGAAATGGAAGAATCTGAGGAAAAATATTTCTGGGAACAGTATTATTTATAACTAAAACATTTTTAAAAATACTATTGAACATAATTTAAGAAACAGGTTTAAAATTTTCTTTACCACCAAAATTGAAATCTTTTTCTCTTCCTCTTGTTACTGCTTTGAAATAATGTTTCTAAAATTATACACTCCCCATCTGTTTCTGGTTAAGTTTTTCATCTGTGGCATAAAGAGTCTGAATAATCATGTGTTGCAGCTGCGAAGGAGACCAAATGATGATGCTTCTCCACCACAGCACCGTTTGTATCCTGTCCAATCGAACCGGTCTGGTTAGTAGACTGTCTAATCAAGCTGCATTATCGCCATTCAGTTGCACATGCAGGCAGAAGCTCTTTGGCTGTTTTAGAGAAAAAGACCAAAATTAATGTGACAAAATCACTGGTTCAGGAAAATTACAGAGAAGCCAGCATTCCATTTTCCCTGGAAATGACCAAGTACCAGGCAGGTAGACGTGCTGGATATGTCGGGTCATTGTCTGCAGAGATGACCTCTGATTAGCACAAGTTTATTGGAACATTTTGCAGCCCACTGATGCTAGAGATCATCAATCCTCTTTCAAAGCAAGCATTCATACCACAGCTGGATATTCAGCTTACATATGACCTTTGCAGCCTGCTTTGAAAAAACAAACACCTTTATTACCTGCTGAGTAGTTTCTCATCGATTTTTGTGGAAAGATTATTCAGAAAACCATTGCTGAGCTAAATCCAAAATACCAAACTTCCTACATTATTTTAGACTCTCTCCAGCCATTCATCAGAGGTGAAAAAATTGTACTGGCTGTACTGAGGGATAATCTGCTTAAAATAATTTATAAAGATAGCATATATTTTTTAACTCTATCCAGGCAGAGAGAGTTTTAGACATTTCTAAATCTGAGCTGCTACTCACCTACATCAGACAGAACTGCAGTGAAAGATGTTATCATTTGTTTTTGCCTGACAGTCCACATTTATCAATTCCCCAAAATTTCCTGAAAAATTCATATTTATATATTTATATCCTAATATATTTAATGTTTTTGACTCCTCCTTCATTAAATTTTATCTCCATAGCCTCATTTTTAGATCCATACACTGTCAGAGACTTTGTTTGTCTTCATTTTTTATTACAACAGGGCTTATGCTCTGTATTTTGCCAGGGTTTTTTTGCCTCAGCAAATCTTCTGCCTTCAGACCTCTGCATGACGAAAGTCACTTCATAATCATCAAGTTTAATACAAACTGTAGTGCCAACTTCATAACAAGTACATATATTACATGACAGATCGATTCAGATTTATTTATAAATTATTTATTTATTGCTTTAATTTTGCTTATAATTTAACTGCACATTGTAAATTCATAGCAGAGGCTTTATCACTGATGATAATACAATAAGTATTTCTACTTTGACAAGGGCCAGAACAGTGTTTTCTGTCTGGGAATCCCACTCTTATGTGTTTAAAATGTATGGCATACCGGTAGAAAAGACTATGGTATGACACAGGCTACAGCTCTCTGTGGGTATTACAAGAATTTGTGTTTATTTCTAATTGATTTTTTGTGTTAACTTGCAATCTCACCACCTTGCCTTGTTCTAAACAATACTCAAACCAGATTTACATAGTTTTGCATACCCATATAGCTAAACCACTAAAAATGTAAAGCTTGTAATAAACCAAGCTATGGTAATGAACCCACTAATCTTATACTACTGTCAAGTAGATAAAGAGCTTCACTCTTTGAGGCAACTGTAACATAGCTAAAACTTCACCACATTTCACCTTTCCTCTCTAACTAATTTGTGTGTTGCAAGTCAGTTGGTTCAGTTGAGCCTGTGGTATTAGGGAGGTCTGTCTATAACCCAAGCTATCAGAGTCCCATTACAAGAGCTGGGAAATGTGTAATTCTTCCAAGGAACATGAGAACAGCAGTAGGCTGCATATAGTCTTTCTCATTTTCTCACTCATAGCTCATCTCTGTCTGCTTTAGCCCCATTTATTACTCTCACAACACCTCACATCACCACACAGGATCACAGAGTAACTTGGGTTGGAAGGGAAGTCTGGAGGTCACCTCATCCAACTCCCTACTCAAAGCAGGTTTCTCAGGGAAACTTTCAATTTTCTGTTTCTTTCCATTCTCTCCACTCATACAGCCACATCCCCCTTCTTCATGCCTTCAGTTCCCCACAGTGTTACTTTTGACTACTGGGGAGCCAAAGCAGTACGTGAGAATGAGCAGAGCAGTCTATGGACAGGAGGAGAATGAGGATGTGGTAGAGCAGATAAGGTTTACCAGGAGGTGGTGGAGGAGAAGGAAGGGTGGGAGGAGGTGTTGGGGAGACCAAGGTTATGCAAAGGATTGGGGAAGCGGCTTTGTGGTAGGAAGGAATGCAGTTTCTGTGCTTTAAGGGCTCCCTCTGAGCTTTTGTTTTAACTCCCCAGCAGCAGAGCAGCAGAGCTCTTTGTATGAGAAGCCCTTTGACCACCAATGCCATTGTGCAGAATGCTCCAATGCCCCTGCCTTATGCAAAGTGAAGAATGTTTGGGTGCTGAGCTGGGCATTTGTGTATACAAATCAGTTTGGGTTTCTTCTAGATTTAACTGACTAATTTTTCTGAGTTTTAAGTGTTCGCTTTTAGAAATACAACTATGGAATTCTTCTTTAGACATTCCCTCTTTCACCTTTTCCCACCCACCAGCACTCTGTTCCTCTCTCAGCCAGTCCTGGCTATCCACTCCCAGCTCCTCATTTAGCTTTTTCCATCTCTAGACTTAACCACCAGGCACCTCCGTGTTTATTAGATCCCAGTTGCTTTATTCTCAATGTCAGGTTTCAACTTTTGCCCAGCTAGTCTTGTTTCTTCCTCTCAGACTAACTTTTCTCACATGTACCTCTAGTCAGCTTCTCTTTATGTGAATGATTCTCAATTCCAATGTATTTTTTCAGCCATTTAGTTTTCCCATCCTACGTCCTCTTACAGTTTCAGTCTTATCACTTACTGACTCCCAGTTCTCTTCTCTCCCTCTCATATGTACCCCAGCTCTCCATTCAATGTTCTTGTCCTTTGAGGATCTATTTCAAACCCCTCCCACAACCTCTAGCCTTAATTTTCTTCTCCCCACCCATACCCTTCAGTCATATATTCCTTTTTTGTTGTCCCACTCTACTTGGTGTGTCCTCTTTTATCTTTAAAGGTTCAGTTCTTTGCCCCCCACAGCTCTCCCCTGTATTTTATATGCCCTCAGGGAGATGCTATTTGGAGCACAGGACAAACATGCTGTTTGCTCTTAGTTCAAGTGTGGGGATTCAGCCCAAGCCCCACAGTAGCCCTAAGACAAATGCAAAGAAAATTCTGCTGACCCTAAACCGTGACACCCCCTACACTGGACCCAACTGACATAGTCAAAACTTCTTCAGGGGATAAAATCTAGAAAGTTCTCACTGAGCATGTGTAAACTGCATTTTTTCTATAGTCTAGAATATGGAGCAACTCAGGTTGGATATCATGAAGCCGGTTGAAAGTACATCCCTGAAATGAAAGCAAGTTAACTGTCAAATGTCCAGAAAGTTTTCCTGTGTAAAGGACAACTCTGATATGCAGGATTAGCATTACTCAGATCTCCCAAGCCCTTGTAAAATTCTGTCAGTGAGGACAAGTGCCTTTGCATTGTACACACCCCAGAGCTCTGTGTTTCAAAAGCACAAAGGAACCAGTCTGCCTGATTTCGTGGGTGCAACGCTGCTGGACCTGTGCTCTGCACTGAGCACAGGACATGAGTCCCACCATTCACACCAGTAAATCCATAAGCTCTGGAACCGGGAGTTAATTTTACAACCTTGTCCTCAGAAACTGCTGATTCACAGAGAAAGCAATATTTTTACAAAACAAAACTATGAGGCAGGGAGACAAATAAACAGAGACAGAGATGAGAAATTAAATGGCATGATAGAAACTAAAAGCAAAAAAAGCCCAAAGTAGAAATGCAATATATAGATTTTTCCACCTGGATAGCTACATTTGGGCAAAGTCATAACAATCTAGAAACTTAGCCTTTTAATAGCAGGTTGGATAGTCTTATTAGAAGGAGGTGTTGCTAACTTATAGCTAATTTATATCTTATGTCTATAAATAATAAATCCTCAGGTTTCTCTGCAGAAGCCATGCTGCAGCTATCCAGAATCAGGCAGATACATCACACAGCCTGTCACTGCAGGCCACCTATTACTGTCATTTTTGAACTACACGATGAAGCCACTGTCTGAGTCACAGAACAATAATTTCAGAGTTGCAGGACAATTCCTCTGACAAGGAAGGACATCTTTTCCCTCTCATTCAATTCTTTTTATAGCAAAGCCCCAGAGACATTTATTATGTGTCACTTGTACATCACTTTCATTTGAATATAGGATGAAACTTCATTCACTTTCAAAAAAAATGTCTAGTGCTGTGGTGCACTGGTTATCACAATCGACTACACATCTACTTTGGGCCAGTGCAGCCATCACTATCTTATATTTCATTTGCATAGCAGTTTTGGAATTAAAAATGGCTACATAACTGAAGAAATATAATGTAGAAAATGCTAGAAAATCTTTACTATTACAACAATGCTGCCACCTGGTAAACAGAAGTGTAATAGCAGGGAAGACTTTGATTTTGCTCTGCCTTGAATGTGCAGACACTATTTTAAATAACATTTAAAATCACAAAAGCTGCAGAGTTATAACTGGAATAGGATCGTTCCCCTGCACCAGATTAAATCATTCTTGTGGCTCTGTTTCATTGCGGGGAAGAAGTAACTCATACCCTCCCCAGATTAAATTTGATTCTGAATCCTGGAAAGTATCTACGAAGAATAACCAGCTAAGTGACTGACTCACCACAGTAACTGAATTAAATATACCTGATTTTGAGCACACAAGTAGTCAGAATTAAGTCCACATTTAATGTTATTCATGTCCTCCAGTAAGCAGCTTGCTGAATTGAAAATATACCACTAAATGTTTACATAAAGAATCAAATCTACAGTGATAAAGATATGAAATAAATAAAATGAAATCCTGATAAAAGAGTTCTGAAGAAAATAAGACATCAGGTGTTGTCATAGGTAGAATATCCATTCATGGAAAGCAAAATGCTACAACAGGAAACAAGGAATATGTATTTAAACAGAGAAAAAAAACCCCTCACATATATGGGAAACATGAGAGGGGAAAAAAGGGAAACAAGAAATGCATTGGGAAAAGGTTCCCAGGCACTTGCATGAGTCCATAAGTCTTCAACTCTAAAACAGATTCTAAGTATCTGTAATAAATAAGCAGGAGAGAGTGCAAAAGATAATAAACTTGTTTATGTGATCCCAGCAAACATCACTGGGATGAACCGCATACTATACTCTCTACATTAATAAAGAAATGAAGAGTATATTTTCTAACTTTCTTTTCTAATACACAATGCAAATATTTCTTTGTCTTATATATTTTTAGTGGCCTATCATCCTAGCATATGAGATTTTTCAGATTAGCATAAACTTCTTTCAAATTCCCTAGGAAATAGTGTCTCCCAGCCAGTTACTGGGATCCTACCCTCAAACTACACACCCTTGAAATACAATCTAATGAATAACTTTATCTCCTTTGAATGGCAAAACAGTTTAGATCATCCCATAAATTTCCAGAAACATACAAACACAATTATTCTGCAAGCCATGCGATGGCAGGATGAGTTCTTGCCCTGGAGAAAGCAGGACCCTTCCATTACCCTCAAAGTGATGGAAGCGACCTCTAACAGACACATGCCTGACAATTTTACAGACAAACACTTAACAATAAGGAAGTGGCAAAAAAAGGAAAATATTTCCATATGTAACGTCAGGTTTAAAAGTGTTTTCATGTAGATTTACATAGTTGCATTTTTTGGAACTAAAAAATTGGAAGTGCTGTGACAAAAATATAGAAAACAACTAACATTCAGACACTGAATGGCAATTTCTGTTCTCCCAGAACAAGAGGATATTCAAATTAGAAGTTGGAAAATCCAGAATCAGTAATAGAATTTCTATTTTTACAATGTGCATTTCAACAGTGGAAAATATTGAGTCCAAGGAGTTAATGTTATTTTAGGGAGTAATGAGTGTTTAGGTGAATCAATAATATTGAGAGTTCCAAGAGCTTAGAAGAGATATTTAAGATGTACTTAATTTAATATCTATTAGCATTCAGAATGAGTTCTGTGTTAGATATTAATTATTCCATGTTTAACTATTCCAAGATTTTCAGTTCTTGCTTTGAAGCACCTCCTGTCGGCACTCACAGAGAAATATAGCCTTGACGTGTGTGATAAATATTACATGCCTGCATTTCAGAGAGTTTGTAAATAAGTATATATTTCCTTTAAACCAATGCAAATGGTTTGCATTACTGCACTTACACTATTTTAGTTAATGGTAATAAAGGCCCATGGTGCTAACTGTAAAAAAATCTTCAGAACTGAACAATCTTTTGAATCCAAATCTAACATAACATGTCAGCATATTTTATCAAATCAAGAACTTCAGAACATAGCATATGGGCTTTCAGTATAAATAATTATTTGCTAGTAAGTGAGGGAGAAAGGATGAAGTAGGAAAACTAAATGATTACTAAGAAAGATTGGTATATTCTGGAGATATTCAAGGTCAGGCTTGATGGTGCTCTGAGGAACCTGATCCAGTAACAATGTCCCTGCTCACTGCAGGACTAGACGATCGCTGTTTGACTAGATGATCTTTAAAGTTCCTTTTCAACCCTTTACAAAAGGTTCACGTTTTAAATACTCGAGAAGTGACTTCTAGTCAGCTAATTTTCTTTGAAAACATTATTTCAAGGACACATACTAGAGAGGCATCTAAATTGAGAAGAAGCGTGGGTCTCATCACAGTCCACTTCTGGATAATCTGCACAGATTTTTGTTTTCTTTCTCCATATCAGTTCGTGGTAGCTCTGCCTCCTGTGGCCTCTGTTGTCTAAGATTTCAGGGAGACGACATTCTTCCCACAAGGAATCTGAGTGCAGTTCCAAGAGTGCGTTGGGGATCAGCTCTGGAAAGAAGAGGGAGTTAATGGCAGCTTTCTAATGGGGAGAAATATCTAAGAAAGGAATAATGATCTTCACTAGTCAAGTGACAGGTTTTTCATGCTGTGGGACCCCAGCCCATAGAAAAAGTTCAAGCCAAAGCAAATAGAGATTTCATGACTTCCAGTGAAATGCCTCTGATGCAGGATAGTTGGTCAAAAACATATCATGCAAACTTGTGCTCCACTAGAAACAGAGTCAATGGAATATGTACATAGGTCACATCCTGCTTATCTTCCTCACTATTGTGAAAAAATCCTTCAGGGGAAGGGGAGGAAGTATTTGATCCAAAATCAGGAGAGGCAGCAGCAGTCATTCATGCATGTTTATGTTTGTCCTATCAGTCTACCCAGTGAGACAGAAGTGAAAAACAGACACCAAGTACAGTGACTGATGGACTGCATGCACACTCATCTATTCTGAGCACCCTGACAAAAGCAGAAAACCTGTAGATTGAGGTATTTACAGGCTAGTAAAACTGGAAAAATTGAAAGCCACTTTTAAAAAAATTGTTTTCTCAATAGCGGTAGCTAAAATTTGCTAAATGCTTGTCTATGAAGTTTCTCTGATAAAGCTCAAAACTCAGAATGAGACAGAAAAAAGTGACAGGAAATGCATGTTCCACTAAGTCAATAAAGGGATGATTGTCCTCAGCTATTATTTTGACATATGCTGAATGTACAAATCAATAAACAGCAATGACTGAAGCATGAAATGTTCAGAGTAATTTTCTGGTGAGATTTCCCCCAGATCTTTTCTATATAATTAAGCAAAATTAAAACTTCTAAAAGTATAAAATAGAATATTGGAACTATTTTTAAAATGGTATTTAGAGAAAAAAAAAAGACATGCTAGTTTTCAAGAAATGCATGCTGCAGATCAAGTGGGTGGATGGAGAGGGAGGACTGAGACTATTTAAATAGTGTCATGCCTTGTAGTTGTGACTGCAAATGTCAGTAATGTTTAAGTGTCTCTGACAAAGAAAATTCTTTGCTGAAGGTTCACATTTAGTTCTACAAACAGAGTCTTCAGTAGAAGAGAAAAAGCAAGAAAAAAGCTCTTTGAGAGGCTGTTCGGTTCTGACCCAATTATAACAATAACTAGGACTGAAATAGGCAGCAAGAATGCAAGCAGATGCATAATTAGAGTAAGTACAGAAGCAGCACACAGGAGATGTAACGGTCAGTCTTGTTTGCTGAATGTGCTATAGGCGTGGCAGAGTAGGAATTCTTAATGCGAGAAGCTGGAAAATGTGCTGTATGCATGCTAGTGCAATACATGATTGTGCTCTGGTTTGTACCAACAGATCCGTGGTAGCCAGACTTGGGTGTTTTGAGCTCTCTGGCTCGTAGTACTTGGCTATATTTATCCCAGCTGATGTAGGCTGTCAAGTGTGTCCTGCCGTTGATAAGGTGCCATAGTTGACAACCGTGAGGGATCAGGGGGGAGGAGCAGGATGGGGGCTTCCAGATAGTGTTTCTTTAGGGGATCTCAAAAGGTCTGCAGTCTCATTTCTGTTTAGCTTGAACTATACTTTCTAGATACAACTGGGAGCTTCATCGGAAACCAAGTGAAGATGCCAGAGCCTGTAAAGAAAACAGGTAAGGACTATAACTGACAGACGGTTAAAGACAACTCAATAACAGCTTGATAGAGAAAAATCTGAGTAGCTTTTGTATGCTAGAGAAATGAGATGTCTCAATGGGAAAAAGAGACAATATTTTCTGAATTTATAAATATAAGACATGTTGGGTGATCTCAGAGAGAAATCAGTAACTTAGTCTGGCAAACCTCAGCCACAGAATTTTCTGGAGACTTTGAGTATGGAAAGAATAGAGGTAAAATGCATTTAATTCTGCAATTTTTTTCATTTCTTATTTTCTTTTGCAGTCACTTTTAGGACTCTGAAAAAAGCTTGCAATCTCTCTCTTGGGCAGTTAGAAAGAGAGATAGAAATCTCTCCTGTTTTTGGTTTGGTTTGGTTTGGTTTTTGGTTTTTTTTTCCCTAATAGTTTCAAGGAAGTGTAAGTGGCAAACTTTGATGGTATTTGTTGTTAGTGAAATCTCTGTGAAAATGAAAGCAAATAGCACCTGGTTCAGAGATTACTCTCTCTGATTCTTCCAGCCAGTGACAGTAAAACTAGGAAAAAAACATTGTACTGTAAAGAATATACGCACACTACTTTTCACTCACTCTCCTCCATCCTTTCCCCTTGAGCCAGAAGTTAACTGGACATTTTCAGAAAGCCAGGGTCACAGAAACCAGTGCAACTCCTGCTCCACTAGAAATACATCAGGAAAATATTTCAGATTTAGGAAAGTTCTAATTTAAAATTGAGAAATATGGAATCACTCAGGAATCACATCGGAAAGAAGGGGAGGCCTAGGATGAGGTATAAGGTGCAATGAAGCTGTTTGAGAGGGAGGAAGAGAGCCTGGGAAGCAGAAGCAGGGACAGTTTAGCTTCAGAACACCTGTGTAGGGGTAGAGGAAGATGTCTTAGGAGCACTTTGTTTCCACAATTAAGTTTGGGGAAAAAAGTTTTCAAAAGCTGAAGTTATGTTTCTTTGAGAAGTGTGCACATATCCAGCACAGGGCTGAAGAGATTTGTACTAAATCTGGGATTCTTTGGTTTAAGAGCTCTCACTTCACTGATGCCAGTGTATACCCAGAACTGCTACTACCTGAATGTACAGTGCCAGGTGCATGATTTTTTAATAACATGCAGATTCCAGAGTTAATCAACAAAAGCTGTTAATACTTATTAATGTAGGCCTTTGTGCTTTGCAGAGGGCTGAACAGACATCAGTCTCCTGTTGGGCTGGTCAATGGAAAATCTCTTGTGGTTACCACAAGAAAAGAAGAACTTGTTAAAAAGAACTTTCATTTTGGCCAAAATATTTGGAATCAATGACTGCCAGAGACAGAGCACAAATCCAGCCCGTATCTCCCATTAAGAACTGCAATGCACTGAAGTATCATTAACTCCAATAAGATTCTCTGTTTCCTCTATATGATAACTCTAAAGCAACCGTGGTGACACCAATCCTTCAGTTTTATTACATCATTTGATGTTCTTAAAGCTGCAATTTCTGAAATCAGATGGAAGTAGAAACATATATAATGAAGAAGTATATACCAGACCTAGTAATTGTAGAGAAAACTTTGAAAATATAAGATGTAAAGGTTCAGCCATCACCCCAAAAATATGTCAGCGATAATAATATTCTGTTTTTAAAGTCACGTGATTTTTGAGATTTATTGAAATGTATAATACCTGTGATTGACAATGCTGGCAAAAAGGAGTATGACAGAGTAGGCAAAATTTGACAGTGTGATCACCTAGGTATTGCAACTTTCGATTTCTAATGATTTAACTGCCTTTAAATTAACATTTCCGGCTTCTGTGGATGAAAGGCAAGCTTTCCATTGTGAACATGCCCACATTTTCTAGCTAATGGTGAAGAGAAATTCTATTCCAGCTTATTTCTCCAGAGAAAACTAACAGGTGTCTAACATCACTAGTCCTACACAATTCTTATAAACAAATCAGCCTAAACACTGTGATTATCACAACAGGGGGAGGAAAAGCTCTTATTACCCTCTCCAATGGAGACAGAACGAGTCACATTCCCCATAACTTCTACAGGGGATCTTCCCATTCTCCCAAGAGACATTAATCCCTTTGGTTTTCTATTTCATGTTGTTTATATAGTTCAAGCCATTTCAAGATGGGATAATGTTGAGCATAATCTCTGGAGGGCTGAATAATCGCTTAGCAACTCATACTTGGACAAATGATGACTCTTGCCTTTCACATAACCCATAGTTAGAATACTGAAGAACCCTAAGAGATATTTAGTCTATATTACTGAAATTTGGGCATCTGGTGTATAGGTAAAGGAAAATGTTTCATGCCAGAGAATGATCAGAGATATTCTGCCTGTATCTGCTGTTTTACCAAACTTTTTAGCATGTTAAAAAAAAAAGCCACAACAAAGAAAACAACAAACCACAAAACCTAGAAGAGTGAAGTAGATTTTCCAACAGATATTCTTTTACTTATTCTTATCTGTCCAACTAAAATGCTTCAGGATAAGGCACTGCCCTCTTTATTTACAGAATACTAAAGAACAGTTTTAGTTTCCCAGAAAATCCATGCACTCCCCAAGAGCAACAGGATTTAGAAAACCTGGAGCAATTTAGTGTCAGAATGAAAAATCAAACTCTCAAAAGCATCACTTTTTTGCAGGGTTATGCTGCAGAAACTTTATGGTCTTCTCCCTTTGATTCAAATATTTCATAGTTAATCTCTGTTCAGAGGCTTGCTTTTTGGAAAGTTTTAATTGCTTTTTTTGTGGAGAAAATTCAGAAAGGTTAAAAAAACCCCAACCATTTCCCTAACAATATTTTGTGACATTAAGAGGAAACAGCTGACCTTTTAAACAACAAATTTAGTAGATAAACAGGACTTAATAGGAAACATTTGCATTACTATATCTGGAAAAGGAGGTCTGGTGTTAACTCACGTTCTCTGAAAATTAGTCAGTTTTTATTCATGTATATTATAGATTGAGGAGTCTAGACTTTGCATTTCAGATTAGGAAATTTTATCAAGGTTGTATAAATAGCCTGGCTTGTAAGTACACAGCAACTTTTGGCATTAATAATAATAATCAGTGTTGAATAATGAAGAATAGACTATAGAAATTTAGTTTGAATATAAGATCGTTGTTTTACATTTGCAAGCGCTTAGCACAGTGAAGTACTGCTCCATTATAATGAACTTCTGTGCACTACAGTAATACAAAAAAATAATAATAATTAATATAGGTATATTTTCCTCTTTTGCAAGTTAAGATTCAAAGCATGCTGAACATTATTATCCCCATTATACAGAAAGTGTGATGAGATCTGAGGAACCTGTGAGAGAGAGAAGTGACTCTGCTTAGTGAAACTATTCCTCGCCTGTTGCTCATGTTACAGGAATTTACAATCTCAGCTGCTGAAGTAGGCAAGGAATGATAAGATTGAGCAGTTCAATAGCTTTTGGATCATAGAATGATTAAGCTTGTAATTGCAAGAAGCCACTTAGGTCCTGACCGAGGAATGCACAGCATCTTTATATAGTTCCTCAGCAAGGAATTTACAACTTCCATTCCTGCAGTCTGCTTATCCACAGTTTTGCTTCTAACTCAACAGAAGAGCAAATTATATAAAAGGAAAACTAGATGACAAGTGTAAGTACTAAAGCAAAGATAGATTCTCAACATGAAGGCTTAACATAAAGCTAATAATACTTTTGTAATATTAATTCAATTCATTGGACAGATAGATATTTTAATACCAAGTATGCAGAATGTGCAGTAAGATAACTCAGCTTTGTGGCAGAAAACCTATGACACCTATTACACTCATCACAGCTTTCTACTGGAGTTTGTAAGGTATATATTCAACCAGATACATTAGATTCTCCTAAAACTCTTATACCTTTAACAGTTTATATTTCAGAAAGGCAGAAATATAATTTAAAAACCTTATCTAACACTTCTTCTCCTTAAGTGCTTCTCTCCCTCTCCTCCGTGTACATATTACAAATAATGAATGATGAAGAACTGAAAGTCAGTGCCACCACTTTGAAGACCAGGATGAAATTTTAAAAAAATCATCCAAACAATCAAGCAAATGGTTCTCCTCTATCACACTAGTTAAAATCACTCCTGTGGAATGCACACTTCGTTTCCATACTTTCAAATTCAGATATTTTAGGGGAAGTTTTTCACCTAATGCTTGTGATTCTTAACAAGCCAGATTATTTAATCTTGCTAGGAATTGCAATTACTCCAGTTATTTAAACATTATTTTAATATACATCTCATCTCAATTTTTTCTGACAATAATACAATAGGAATGTTTCTTCTAGTTTCCAATACTTTTATTCTTATTAGGGATACAACAGTTCTTAGTAGCTACTTTCTAACCATTTGATGCTGCAGAAAAACAGTCTCAGCCTCATAACACTTACAAAATAAAAGCCCAGTAAGCAGATAGACAGTTCAACAAGAGAGCAAAAGAAACAATGGTAAGTACAATAGATAGCCACCTGGGTATTAGCTTAACCATTTTTTAGGTTTTTGCATAGGACAGTATGAAAACGTTCTGTAGCAGAATAGTAAACTAGGTTGATGGTGGGTGTTAGAAGGAGATTTCTTCAAAGCAGGTGAAAAAGTAAGGGAGAAAGTATAAAGGTCCTAGTTTGAAGATTTAATGAATGGCAGCAGTAGGAAGGCAGAATGCAAGGTTTTTAATAATTTTTTTTAGGTGAAAAGCAGAGGAAATTGGTTTGGGAACTTAGATTATTTAACTCTAGTTTCACTTGTCCAAAAGCATATATGCTTTGTATTTCTTCAGCCTCCTGATTGAAAGACATAATAAATTATTATTAAAATGCAATTTGATCATGAACCTCCAAATAGAGCTTTTTACTACAAAGTATTGAAGCTGTAACATGTAACATACATAAATATGGCTGATGTGCACATCTTCAGCTCTTACAAGACTTTTAAAGGATTGGTGCTGCATGCAAGTTCTGATAGCAGCAGCCACCAAAAAGTTTCTGCAAGACTATTGCAGACCACACACAGCCTGCTTCCTCTTCTGCCTGGGGTAGAAATTCACTGGTTTACACTACCCAGAAGCTATATGAAGTTCTTTGCTCAATGAGAGCTAGAAGTTATTAGGAAAGTCCGGGGTATGAGAAGTGAAGTGCTGAAAAATGAGTTAGTAGAAAGCAGCTCCAGACCCATTTTCTTTCATTCGCTCCATGTCTCTCTTCTCTCCATATGTTGACTCCCCCCAGCAATTCCAGTTCCATCCTCAAAAAGCATGTGAACAAACACACACGCGCGCACACACTCTCACACACACACACACGCGCACAGAGCACCTATCTCTCTCCTTCCCTTCAGTAAGTCCTGTCATTATCAGCACTGGTAACTCTTGTGCATCTCTGCCCTCTCCCCAGAACTGCTGTAGTATGTTAGTACTAATGTCGCTTTCCTCTCCCTTTGTGCAGGGTGGGTTAGAGTTGACTGGGAAGCAGAGAATTAACATAGTGGGCAGCAGAGGACATGGGCTACTGGGTCATTCGGTGCCCCAGCCCAAAGGCTCCTAAGTGCATGTTCGACTGGAGTCTGGATAAACATGTGACAGTGCCTGAGATCTGACAGCGCCTGCCAGGCACAAGAGCTGTAAGACATTCCACAACATCACATGAGAGGTGTCACAGCCATGAGGTTTTCCAGAGCCTGGTGGGGGTGGTCGCATCCAGCAGCATTTTGAGTATGGAATGAATACATGGAACTCAGAGGAGCGTGTCTAGGTAGAAGCCAAATGTTGAAGTGAGAGAGATTGCCAAATGGGGAAGGTGTTTCTGATAAAACCAGGCAAAAGTGAGGTTCTCAGGACAGACAAGATGTTTTGAATGGTGTTTTGAATTTCCTCATTTCCTAATGAGGAATTAGCTGGATTAGGCTGGTATAACTGCATGAGAAAAAAATTCTGCTGGTGAACTTGGGTTTATATGTTACTTATAGTAGCAGCCACAATGAAGGAGAATCGGAATAGCTGATCTCTCACTTCTCTTTCTTCTGTTAAGCAGCCCATTTTCTCCCTCTGAAGGAAATATTATGGCATTCTCTCCACATGCTTGGTCAGCAATCTCTGTTCTGCAACAAAGCAATTTCCTTTCCAGCTATACATCCCTACTTTTCCTTTGCAAATATGAACAGTGAAAGGTGAAAGGGAATACAGATGCATACAGAGAGACACTGCTTTGGACACTGTCACCCACTGTGACCCTTTACCTGTGAAAAAGTGGGTTCTCCACAACAGATCTTGCTTTATTTACATGGGAGATTTTGGGCTCTTCCAATTTTATGCTTTAATGGAAGTATTCACAGTCATTTTAAGTCACAACTGAAATGAGTCTTTCGGAAGGAAGAGAGAGGAAAGAAAAAGACAAGGAGACTTACTTGTGAACTTCTGCATATATATTTAGATTTACCAGAAGTCAGAAATATTATGTGATGGTGGATATTTCTCACTGTGCATGTAGTTCAGGCCAACACTCATTTTTTGTTGAGCCATCTAAAGTAAATGTAAGAAACCTAATCATTTTGCAGGGTGAGCAGCAGATCAGAGAGTTACTTCCAAGTATGCATGTCTTGAAACCCTGCCATTTGTAGGCTGGAACATTTACAGGGCATATTGCTGTTAAGTAATTAGTATATTTATAGATTCTTTTGTGCTTAAATAGAAGAGCGATGATGATAGCACTCAGAGACAAAAAACATGCCTCTTAGCTGCTTTACCTCTAGCATCATAGGGAGAAGTGCCAGACAGTAGGTATTTCAGGAGTGGGTTGCAGAACTGACCTGGCTCCCCTCTGTGTGGTAGCGTGGCCACCTTCACATGTCTTTTGAATTGTGTACATCAAACCTGCTGTCGACAATAGCTCTTCTTCAATTATTCATGTTGCACTGCATCAAAGTATACCCTGCTGTGTTATTTAGTGAAGTGCAATACTGTATCAAAAGATGTGCAACTGCTAGCAAGCATTTGAGTATTACACTATAGTACAAAGCTCTATATTCTACACAGTACTATATTCTATTTAAGAACAATTGCACCACTTACAGGCCTGAGGTTAGAAAAAAACTCATATGAAAGCATGCAGGGACATCCCACAGCCAGTAAAAATTTCATATATTTATATCTTAACATGGAAGAAAAGCATGGAGGTTAATACAGCAGGAGCTCAGTCAAGGCTACTATAGGCTCAGTGCAAACCGAAATTGTTTTTTCATCGAATATATGAAATGTCTGGAAAAAAAGAAAAAGAGGGAGAAAAATATAATTTAAGCTTTTTTATGTAATAAAAAAGAAAAAATACAATACATACTAAATTTGAAAAGTATTGGTAATTGATACTTTAATTGATGTTTAAGGCTTTGAATCCTTTGCAAAACAGTGCAAGAAACATGAACTGTACTCTCACTAAAGTCCAAAGGCCATCAGATGAAATCTTTGCAGATGTAACCCCACTGTGGTCAATTAATTTATGCAGTCTAAGGACATGCTACGGGAATAGAGATTTTGTGCGATGAACAGATGGTATTATTAGTAATAAACCATTTATATTAACTAAAACACCTGTTTGCACATTAATATAAACCATTTCTTTAAAAATATTTCCATGCCATATTCCCATCATAGTTATAAAGCAGAATCAAAAGATTAAAGCTAATTATAACCGTTGTTGTGGTGTTTGCAAGAGTTCTTGTTGCTGCTGTAGAGGAGCCATAGACAATTTGCCACAGAGATGACAGATATAATTAAATGTGATGGAATTACTAATATTTCATAAAAATGTGGTTACGCAGGGGTAAGTCAAGGATGACATAATGATGCACCAAAAACATTCAATGTATGAATCAGAATGTTAATTACTGGTATTTTTATACATGAGCATGGCTCATGGCAGTTAAGAAGACAAGAGATTTAATTTAGACAAAAACATGAGAATAAAATTAAAAACTTGTTTCAAAATAAAGTTGAAGAAATCTAAATAAATAATCAGGGTAAAAAAAAAAGTAAAGTAAGTTACCTTATTACAATCTAATCTTGAGAAAGATTAGGGTACTCATGGACCAAAATCACAATGCATTCGCTTTCCAAATTTCTATCTATTGTGCTACTTTGATTACATAGGGAACAAAACAAAACAGGTCATTTGGTTTATGCTTGTTCACTCCATGTATTAATAATTTAATTAATTCTCATTATAAGCACCATAAGTGCTTCTTAACACTGAGGAGATATTTTGATCCACCTTGTAGTCTATTAAAAATCTAGTTGTTGTAGAGTGCTATATTGGCAAGTACTTTAACTTTCAATGCTGAACTAAACATTTGAATGTAAACAATAATTTCTATTATTTTAGCTTGGATAAAATTGCAAGGGCCATCATAGGAACGTGCATCCCTTTCCACTAAACCCTTGATCAGTCAAAACAGGACTAAAGATTAACTGTTAATTCGTTGTTGTATATTACAGTTTACTGCAAAAACTGCAATTGCTTTGGAGGAAGAGATCCTGATCCTGTTCAATAACTGTATTAAGCAACAGCTAGGAGAGAACTGATATTTCTAAATAAAACTTCATGGCAAATTAATGTAGAGAGACTGATATGTAAGATTACATATCATACCATCTTGTCATAGATCAAAACATTAACTTAAGAAAAATCAGAGTTCATTATGGGGAAAAGACAGAGGAAAATGAGTGTGCTATCCATTCCAGTTCATTTCGTGACAACAAACACAAAGACAATTCCACAACTTCTCTGTAGAAGGTGGTGTAATTTATATCTTGCATGGGCAGATGGGAGAAAAAGGAGACAGCTGTTGCAACCACAACAGCTGACTACACCAGATACGCCACAATTGCAAAACATATTTGAGTATGCCCTCTCTCTCTTTTTTTAGTGTCTGCATTTACCAAGAAGCCCAAGACAACAGAGGTGACAGCTGGAAGCACAGCTGTGTTTGAAGCAGAGACAGAAAAAGTTGGCATCAAGGTGAAGTGGCAGCGAGCTGGCACAGAAATTACTGAAAGTCAGAAATATGTCATCAAGGTGGAAGGAAACAAGCATTCACTGACAATCAATAATGTAGGAAAAGAAGATGATGTGACATATGCTGTAATAGCTGGAAGTTCCAAGGTCAAATTTGAACTCAAGGTCAAGGAACCAGGTACAGTGTTTCCTAAGCAATTCTAATTTCATCAGTATTGCCAGTCCTACATGCAACTTCATGAATGAGGTCCATAGAAATTAGTCTAACTTAACACTGCTAATTTCTCTACCAGGAACACATCTGTTTGGTCCAGTTATTTGAAGCTACTCATTAATATTAAGCTGAAGAATACATTTCCTGTGTCCCATTTCCAGTTGTCAGAAGTCCACACAGAAGGGATCACAGATGAAATCTCCATGTACATCTTTAAAGTTCTCTATCAAGCTTTTCAGCTTAATTATTGAAAAGCAAAGTGAAACTACTTGAACTCAACCTGACCTAAATTAAGATGCCTGCATCTTAGGCCTGGCTTTTTAAAAATATTATTTTATTTAAATACAAAATTGTAACAATCAACAAAAAATTTACAAGTTATTCTGTAATGTTTTTAGGAGCTTGTACGTTCCCCAAAACTATCTCAAAAATCACCTGCTAATAAAAATATGTATTTCAAGAGGGACTTAAATACAATGAGTAACCTTTATATTATTTGTACATCACCTATCATTACCACCTCTGTATGCATTAAAGGATCAGATAGATGGGAAATTGTAAAACTTCCCCAGGCTTTTCCCAGTAAAAACTATAAAAATCCAAATTATCTGGCATTTTCTCATGCGAAATTTTGAATATGCTGAGGATAGAGGAAATCACTCAGTTCTTGAAACATTATGACCTTCCTAATCTCTTATTTCCTCTCCAAAATGCTCCCCATTTACCACTTCTGGTATTTTAATTTTCCTCTTTTATTTTGGTGAAAAGCTTTAAACTCGGGTTGTTTCTATCACCTCCTCTCCTTTGCTATCAGTCTTTATTCTGGCAACATGATGATAGTGAGATCTTCTGGTCAGCTGAAAAGATACCGGTGAATATTTAACAGGAGACAAGACAACCTGTTCCAGATGAAAAGACAGTGCATGACAGGTTATGAGGAAGGGGAAATCCTTCTATGGACTAGGACAATTTAACAGCTGTCAGAGCATATAAAAGTTTGATCCTGCTGACTGTCTCATCCTGAAAGTAAACAGACACATATTATACCCATTATAACTTCCTCATTGCCTTTCAGGTTAGTTGCAGGTAGAGCCTGCTACAGGCAGCCTACAAATAACTGAGTTACTGAATTTGGAATTTCCATCATCACCTAAAAGCAGTACACCTCTGACAAGCACACACTGGTGATGGAGATATCAGGATGCCAAATGGGAGATAATTTTCCTGTATAAGTTATATACTGATGCCTCAAAATAAGCCTTTTCTAAACAGCCACACATCCAAATTATAGAAGCATCAATGCTACATTAGTTAGAATGAGGCTTAGTTACTTTCAGTAAGAATTGAGTTAAAATTTATTTGGACAAGATCCAATGGTATATCTTCTAACAATAAAAGTGGTAGAATTTGATACTTAAGCATTGAAATAATACCAATTTAAAATCACACTGTTTTCTTTCAAAACACAAATACAGTTTAAGGTAAAAGGCATAAATTTTCTGAGAGCAGGGTTGACTCACATTCATATGTTCACAGATACTCTCTTGTTTTTTAGACCTTACTAAGATTATATTATATTACTCTTCTCAGTGATCTCCAATGATTGGACAAAGGGCAATGGGTGCAAACTGGAGCATAGGAAGTTTCATGTGAACATAAGGAAAAACTTGTTCATTATGGAGGTGACAGAGCACTGGACCAGGCTGCCCAGAGAGGTTGTGGAGTCTCCTTCTCTGGAGACTTTCAAAACCCACCTGGATGCTTTCCTGTGTGGTCTACTCCAGGTGATCCTGCTCTGGCAGGGATGTGGACTAGATGATCTTCAGAGGTCCCTTCCAACTCCTAATATTCTGTGATTCTGTGATATTGTTGAAGAGTAACTGTCTTACCCATTATTATTTTACAAACAATAGTAATGTCAGCTCTTCATTATCAAAAAAATTGAACCCTAGCCTGCCCAGATACAGCCACCTCCCCTTTGTGACAGAGGAGTCACTCAAATCAGTCATCACATGGCACAACTGGGCCAGACACCTCTGGTGGAAAAGACATTGCAAATAGCTGGGAAACTGCATATGGGACTTGTGTGAGAGGTAGGCAAGGCCCTTTGGAAGTGGCTAGTTATGGAAAAAAACCTAAAATCCTCCTGCAGCTGATCTGTTTCAAGAAACTCTACCTCCCTCCATCTGCCCCAGTTGCTCACTCCTACTCTCTTTTCATACATTTCTGTATTTTCCATTGTGCCAAATGTGTGTGCCTGAATTTGTCTGTGAGGTCATGGTTTAATTGAGAGGCCATAACATCCATGAGCCAGGGGAAGAAACAATAGATGGATTTTTAAAATACTTTCTCCATATTGATTACTAGCAGTGTCTAGAGCTTTTCCCAAGCTGCACACAGCAATAACATTTGGAATCTTACATTCCAACAGCAGAGTTTAAGAAAATCACATGAATAACAACATGTTTACAAAAATAATTGCAACATTTTTATTATCTTTTCTATTTAGGCCACTGAAGTTAACATCAAATAATAGTGTTATTCATCAGCTGACAAGTTTCTATGCATCGAGACTATAAAATTTTAAAACCCAGGCATCAGTTCTTTCCAAGCTCAGCAAAAGAAAGAGCCTCATCATCCAGCTTCAGTAGGCCCCTTCTCCTTCCAGCACATCCTCCAATTTCTAGAAAAGCACAGTAATTTCTCTGCATTTCCAAAATTAAAAGCTGTTCTTTTGCACATTTTCTTCAGAAAGTAAGTAGGAACATGACTTTCTCTAATCTTGGCTTGCATTCGTTTCCAGAAAAGAGTGAGACT
>NW_010198521.1:0-19713 GCF_000695765.1 Mesitornis unicolor | reverse complement strand
GTCCCCCCCGCCTAAACCTGCCCCAGCCCCAGCTGCCTCAGAGTCACCTGCTCCACCAGTAGAAAGCAGCGAAAACACAGAAGGTAATAGAGAACCAACACTGTCATCAAATCTGGTTCATTAACAGAAGGGAAGAACAGGAACACGGAATCCTTAGAGTCAGTGAGGTAGCGACAGTAGCTGAAAGGAGACCACTAGTGATGAATTAACAGACAATAAAGAATAAGAAACCTCAGAGACAGAAGAAATATATTGAGATATTTAGAAATGGCTTAACAAATTCGCTATATAGGCTGTAACAGAAGCTGATGCAGAAAGTTCTTACTAGTAATTAAGATGTTTGTTTCAGTTACATCTGCTGGAACTCAACCAGAAGAGCCTCTGGACCCTATTGGGCTCTTTGTGACACGACCCCAGGATGGAGAAGTTACTGTTGGTGAGTACAAAATGTGAGTCAAGTGATGTAAACTGTACCTGTTGCTTGACTATTTAGCTCTCCTTGTACAGGATGACAGCAGTGATATAGCAGATAAATTAAACACTACTCATATCTCTTATTGTAACCTACTTCCCTTACAGGTGGAAATATCACATTCACTGCCAAAGTAGCAGGTGAGAGCCTGCTAAAGAAACCATCAGTGAAATGGTTCAAAGGAAAGTGGATGGACCTAGGAAGCAAAGTGGGGAAACATCTCCAGCTACACGAAAATTATGATCGAAATAACAAGGTACAATTGGCACAGTATGGTTCTTCTTCTCAGTCTTCTCAATACTAATATTTGATCTGGGGAAAATATAACTCATATGGGAATGTTTTGATATTGAGGTACCCAAAGGTACAGACAATGCTTTACTTATGCATAGAAGTCTATATTTTGATCATGCAGACAAGAGACAAGCACTACATACAAACTCTTGCATACCTTACTGTGATGAAACGAGAAAATGTCTGGAGGACTAGAGGAGCAGTTTTGCGCTATCCACTGAGGGATTCCCTCCATCTTCCTCTCAACTAATAGATACTCATTATATTTAAGAGAAAGCAATAAATCAGACAGATATTTAAGTATGGGCTGTCTTGGTTTTAATAGATCAAGTATTCAGCTACTACTATTGGAATTTATTGTTCTCTTGCATTGTCTAGACTACTTTAAATAGCTAAGATTCATTTTTACCACAAATGTGTTCAAAGATACACAAACAGGAATACAAGAGAGTCTGTACCATGACTTCTCATCCTGTGTGGTATATGAACCACTACTACCCTCTCCTGGTTGGAACTTGCACTGAATTTTCAAATGTACTGTATACATTCTTGGTAGAGGCTGTTTTTGTTTAATGAAAGCTCTATTCCTGCTTCCAGTGTACATGCAATTAGTGTATACGATGAGCGCATACACCAGCACACCAGCATAGGTTGCTAATATAATATTGTATCCCCAAGAAGACCTGTACTCTTCAGCTCTTCCTACAGAATTGGGGAAGGAAGTATATGTCAAGTTTATGACAGCAATGAGTTACGTGCTCAGCAGGTTCTTAATTCTAAAAGAAGACAGCAGCACATTTCATCCCTTGTCCATTTCTCTCCATGCCTTCTGCATTCTCCCTCTCTCTCTCTTTTACCATTTCATTTTTAACTTATGAATTGTACCATTGGTGTCTGTTGTAGGTGTACACCTTTGAAATGGAAATCATAGAAGCAAACATGACTTTTGCAGGAGGGTACAGATGTGAGGTGTCAACCAAGGACAAGTTTGATAGTTCTAATTTCAACCTGATAGTCAATGGTAAGATGGTTTTTTCCTTTTATTGTTTTTTTTTACTTTTTTGCACATAGTGGCTACTAGAGAAGCATAGATCAGCAGTGTTCATTTTTGAAGTTTTGCTAGTTGGCTGTAGGACTCATAAGACAGGAGCTGTGACTGAGGACAGTTTTTCTCCCAGTAGTAGCAGTACACCTATTCATACTAACAGAAGCTTAGAACAGAGTAATGAAGTTCTCTCTACACAACATCCTCAATCTAGTTTCTGTACATGTCTACATGTTTCCAAGAATTTACCTTTGCTTTCAGTGTATGGATTACAATTTATTATTAGTAATAATATTCAGTTGCTATCCAGTGGTTTTCTCATTAGAGTTTAAATATCCTGTGAAGCTAATATTGAAACTAAAATTTACCAGCAGAAGAATTGACAAACAAGAGATAAGATGGTTTGTCATGCTGTAGGTTATTATGAAGCATGAGACAGAATTCAGTTATACATTGAACACTGGATGTTGAAAGCTAATTAGCAAAGGCTACATGTTTACATGCTTCAATCTTTCACTATGTAATTGTTCACAATTGCAGTGTAAGAACTTTAGGAAAAAAGTCTCCAAAGGAAAAGCTTTAAAAATAGCACTGTATTTTTTGCATTATTTTGACTTGCTCTCCCATTCCTGTTCATCACCTTTTGTTACATCAGAAGCACCGATAACTGGAGACTTGGATATTCGTGCTGCCTTCCGACGCACGTGAGTATGTATGGTAGAAACTTATTTGGATCAGGTTATACTTCCAGGCAGAACTCATTACTTTCCTAGACAAAACTAACTAAAAGCAAAGCTGTTGTAGAAACAAGCACAAAGATAGGGATGTTTATTAAGAAAATATTTCTATTTTAAAAATATTTCCACTGTTAAATTACCATACAGTTCTTAGAAATTGGAAAAAAAAGAGATCTTAGACTTTGTGCTAGCATAACAGTCAGTCATGCTTGTCTTTAGTTATGCGATTGATAGCCAGCATTTTGTTTCCAGATCTGTAAAAAACACTCCAGATATAGACCCATAGAGAAGGAAAAGATTCTGAGTAGTGCCTAGTCTTGATTTGGTCTGGCTTGGGGAACTACATGTACCTTAATACAAACATTTGTTAAACAAAGAAGTGGAGCTTGATGTGAGCTCTGTAAGCAGCATATCACTGATAACAGTACAAGTATTTTTATTGTATTTGTTTTCATGTTCTATAATTGTATTAATTGAATGAAGACAATTATACTGTGTCAGTGTCAAAACCTAGATATATGTAGGTTTTAGATATTAAAGACTTCAAGGTATTGCACTAATGTTGAAAAAGCTATTCTTCCCTCATGTGTAATACTGCTTGAATTGATGTATGACTTAATGGGTAATGTTCCCTTCTATTAGTAAAATTTTCAAAATAAATTAATTTTTTTAATTTACATATCAACAACGTGGTTTTCACTGTCGAGTATTTCTTTTCCCTTTATGTAATTCTTTATTAGTTTCTGTTACAGTTTTTAATGTATTTTTGCAAAGTTACTAGACAAAGAATATTCCAACAGACATCTGTTTCTCTAACACAGGACTCAAATAATGTGTGGGAACTCCTTGAGTTTTTCCCTATAAGGAAAAATAGACTATAAGGCTATATTTTTTTAATGCTCAACCACAAAGAACTAAAAAAGGCTTGCAGAATTTATCTACAGTCAAATCCATCTATAAGTAGCTGACCAGCCTTGCTGTGATGCCTATTAAGTAGAGGACAATCATTGTGCATTGTTGCATTGTGTTATTTCTCTGCAGCAAAATTAGGCTTCAAGAGTTTCTCTTCTTGCTAGAACAATTAAAAGAATTTCTAATCAGTTCGCAATGAGTGCAGTGTGAGCAACTTCAGGCTGTTCAGATTTTCAGTTTCTTCTGTAAGAAGGGAGCCAAATTTTGAAACGAACAATTTAAATCTGAAGCTTTGTCTTTGGTGCCCTCACTCAGGAGCCTGGCAGGAGGGGGGAGACGGATGACTTCAGCCTTTCTCAGGTAGCCACTGTCTGTGTCAGCAGACAAATTTAAGTCTAACAATGAACTGTCTCTCTCTGCTTATGAAAAAACCAAAAAGAGACCTAGCTTAAATTCCAAATAAATCATAATTTATAGTATGTAGTATTTATATGAGATTAAGTAGTAATGTGAGTATAAACAACAAAAAGGATACTTTGATAGTTCAGTGAGAGACAGATTCATCTACAAAAAGGCACATGTTTGGCAAGTGGCATCTCCTCACCACTGTCAGAAGAAAAAAGTAACTTCAGATAATATGCATGTCTGCCTCTTCTGTTTTACATTTCCCTCTCTACTGAGCACATCCTGACTAAAACTGCCACCGCTCACAGAAATGTAGCAACACACATATATATGAAAATCCGTTGTTTTCTGGCAGACTCTTTTTATCCTAGTAGCATTAAATTTCCCTCCCTGTGTCTTCTGTCATAATGAAAATAGGAAATCTGAGATTAGACTTAACTCTATGCATGTTAAAGAAATTATTAAGGTATTATTCTTCAGAAAAGCTAAACATTGATTGCTGGGCTTTCCTGAAAATCTGATTTAACTACCACCTGGGAAGCAATAAGGTGACCAGTTACTCTCCCAGCTGTAGATACTGATTTCCTAATATTTGATCACAAGAAGCCCTTTTCAAATTTGGGGTTATACTACTGATTTTTATGTACCTTTTATGCCTGTAAACATTGAAAATCTTCTGATAGTAGGGAACAAAGTGGCCAAAACCAAACTTTTCTGTTTGAGCATTATACTCAGAAAATCATCCTTTCCAGTTCTGTACTATCTTGAAAGTAATCACAGAATAAAACCAGTACTTTCTTAATAAAAAGATCTCATCTCACAACATATTCAAAATTACACTGATTCAAAATTGTTATTTATTCTCACCAACCCTACGTTGTGAAGTGGCACAAGAAGCTAGGCACTCATTTCTCTTTCATTTTATTAACAGTACTGTTAAAATGGCCATCATTTATCTGTTGAGGCTGTTTTCTTATTTTTGAAAATACTTTTTCTGGAAATACTGAGTTTTCCTGACATTCTGGTTTACACTTCTACAGATAAACCGACTTTCTCTGAGCCAATTAGCACTCTGTATTGACAGAGAAGCATTATGGGCTACCACTACCACCAGTACAACTGAAAATAATAATTTCTGTTTACAAAACAATATTTACATATAAGGGGTTTCTGCTGGAAGAATCTGAGTGCTGTGAGATGGCATCACCAGATTCTTATTCTCTAGACAACAGAGATGTTGAGGAGCTGAACATTGCTGATGGGAGACTGACTAAGATGAAGAAAATCCATTTTTACTTCTAAACTCTGTCTGAATGCAAAGAAGATTTTAATTTTTTGCTAAGTTGAATAATCCATAGTCATGAGATCCAGTGTAGCTCCAAGTTATTTTTTAGGGATTAAACCCAAAGAAGTTTTTTTAGTGACTTTATGCTGTTTTCAGAGTAGATCTGTACGTCACATGTTCAGAAGCACAGCTAAAACACAGTTGAGTCAGAACACCAGAAATAGCATTGTGCATTCCATCTGAGTTCACCATATGTAACAGACAGAATTACACATCACAAAACTCCTGCTTGTTGCTTCTTGTTCTCACGAATCAGTTCAGCACAACAGTGCTTGCCACGATGCGTGTTGAACAACTGCATAGTGAACCTCATCTCAGAACCTAAGTTAGATCACAGAATTCCTCCTTTAACTCTCCCAAGTGATGTGACACTTTTTTCTGGAATCACAAAGAGCCTTAAGAAACACTTACAGCTGTGATAACACTAAAAAAAAGAAAAAAAGTTATTTTAGATTGTAAAAAGTCCCACACAAAGGTTGCTTAAATACTGCCCCACGCTGCAAACAATATCCACATTCCTGAAATTACAGCTTTCCAAAAGCACTAATGATTCTAAAGGAAAGCTTCTGCAAAATCTTTATGATAATGAGTACATTCCAGAGCAATATGATCACCAAATTAATACCCTGTGCCACTTTATCCATAATCAGTACAGAAAAAAATACAAGTTCATTACACATATTTCTTAAACCTGTATGAAGACCAATACGGACAGAGAGTCTAATTAAGCCACTTTCCATGTCAGTGCACATTCTAAGTAATTCTAAACCCATCTACTACTTCCATACAAAATTTTATCATCTACATGATATAGTCTCACAAGCTATTTCCATTTCCTTCTGAAACTAATTATGGTTTTCTGTTACTACATAGTACCGAAGGACATGAGGAAGGTGGAGAGTTTAATTTTAGTGCCCTGCTGAAAAAGAGGTGAGTAAAAATTGATAGGCTTCCAGAAATAAAGGAACCAGCTTCTGTTGAACAACTCTAGAAACACTAAAACTAGAATAAGTGAAAGTCACATAAATTCAGAATCATTGTAGTTTTCCTAAAGCAGCTGTAACTGGAAAAGGATGACAGGTAATTATGGCAACTTCCTCAAATATTCAGCATTTGCTGCATTTCTGCTAGGTTTATACTGGAGGGGAAAAAAAAAAGAAAGAGGAAAAAAAAGAAAGATTGATCTTTCCCAAGACAGAAAAGGCTTAAGACATTAATAGCTTCCACCAGCACTTTTCATTTAAAAAAAACCCCAACAAACAAACAAATAAACAACCCAAAAGACAACAACAATTTTCAATACCTGTCTATAATTCTGCCTTACTAAGAATTTCCTGTCCTAAGTTTTCACAGTACTTCACATCAGAGAGCTGGAAGGACAAGTCTTTTTATTAGATTTCTAAATGATAATATTACACTATACAACTGTATATTACATATTATATATCTGTTCATCATATATATAAAAAGATATTCTATGTTGTTTAAATATTAGATAAACAATTTTTACTCCTCTGAGTCTAATTCTTATTTATTGCTTTTACTTTCACTTATTTTTGGTGGAATTTCCTTTCCCATTCTCATCCTTCCTTGCCACATCTCTTTTCATAATTTGTCTACTTCTGTTTTTCTCTTTTTACCATCATTTTAATCTGGATATTTTGGATTCCACTGTTGCCAACAGAGAGTAAGATTTCTATTTCATTTTGTTATAAATGCATGAGTCAGACTGAATACAAGAACAATCTGGTTTGAAATAATGCATGCATCTTTACCTTTCTTACGTGTAGGGTGTGGCAAAAATCCCATAGTTTGAAAGAAAATTATCAGCCACCAATTTCTGAGACAGAAATGCTTTTAAACAATTAGTAGAGGTTAAGGGTGGACCATTCAACACAAATCAATGCAATTCTGTGAATGCCCTTTAGTTTTTCATCATCACTTTCTTTTATAAGCAGTTTTAAATTGTCCTTGAATTTACAGATTTTTATCATTAACCTGCTGATTAAGTTCCTATTATCATAGAAAGCAGAATCAGAAAAAAAATATTTACATTTTATGCCTGCTAGTGCTTATCAAATATGTGCTGAAGTTTTGCTCCAGCCATCCTTGAACATGTTAAGTGAATGCATTATTGAAGTCACTTATTCCATAAATGTACAGGCTTCTCTGTTACAGAACATTTCTTTTTATTCCACCCACTGCTCATTATCATGTCATTACTTCAAGCATGCTTCTTTCTGTTCACTGCTGCTGGCCGCTCACCCTGTGTTTCCAGCTCCCGAAGTCACTACAAACACTTGTCACTACAAACACTTGTCACTACACTCCTGTTTTGCAAATCTAAACTTATTCAGTTTAAGTTTTCACAGTCAATGACTTGGGTGAATGTTACTGCGAATCTGCGTTCAGTTTCTTCTCTGGTATTGATATCACTATTTATATGAAATACTTTGTCTTCACAAATAGTAGAGGATCGTGTAGACGTCTGAAATAGCTTGGTTATGGAAGGCAATAAAGTCACAATAGCCTCATGTTTCACTTAGGTTAACTCGCCCAAATTTCAGTGGGGCAAAGAAGGTCACATAGCCATCCAAACCCCTATACAACACCATATGCAATGTATCCAACAAGAAGTAAATTCTGGCTTTGCAGTAATGCTACAACCAGAATCCTCAAGAGGGCCATCTAGACGGGACAGAAAGCATACCTACCAAACTTCCTGTAGCTAACAGTGATACCAAAGTTTCTTGTTTCATTGTGAACCCCAGAGAAATCTGAAACAAAAAAGTGCATTCCTTTTTTTGTAATTCTGAAGTCCGGAAAATATGCTTTCTGAATAACAGCAGTAATCAAAACAGTACAGGTTTGACACCTGCACTAAAGTAACTGTACACACATTCTAATCTCTTTAGAAAATGTAAGGCAAAATCAAATTGTTGATTTCTTACTAAAATTTTAAAAATAAATGGAGGTTAGCATGAAAATATTTGCACAGTTTCATACAATGACTCCAGCTGAAGTGCTATGTACTATGGCCTCCTCTCATAGTGCCTTTTCCTCCTGCTTTCATAGTTTTGAGCAGTGATAGAACTCTAAAATGTAGTAAAAATCTCCAATATTTCCAGAAGTGTTCAATCTGTGGATTTATCTATTTGTTAGACGAGAAATATAACTCATTAAAAGAAGCTTATAAATTTCACTGCATTTTATCAGTTGTTTTGACCTTTCTTGAATTACAAATCTCTCTTTAGTGAATTTAAGCATAGTGATAAATTCACTGCTCCTAGTTGTTTTTCACAGCCACTTTGGAAGTAATTTGTGGATCCTTCAGGTTTTGCATACCACAGGTTGAATACCACTCCTGTATTAATGAAAGCAGATAGGCATAAAAACTCATCATGGAATGAAAGTATTGCTCTTTAAAACAGAATAGGAAAAGGGACTTCATGCCAAGGAACTCTGAAGAGCCATGCAGTTTCAAATAGACTTGAAGATTACTCTTTCACCACTTCCGCTTTGTCACACCTAATTTACAAGTGCCCCTCAATCCCAAATTGTCACACCTAATTTACAAGTGCCCCTCAATTCCGAGGTAATAAACATTCCCTCTGTAATAAAGAGAGCCTCATTTAATACTATATCTCCTAACACTGTAATTTAATTAACTGGTGTTGACGTACAGATGTCATGGGCCAAGGAGAGGTCATTGAGAAGAGGAAGGGAACAGCTGTCACAAAACTATTAAATGGGATAGTGAGCAGAGACCTTGAAGGAGGTGACAGCTGACAGGGTCCAATCAGTTGACAGTAATGGGATAGGAAGGAACCATCTCTGGGATGTACAAAACTATTTTTAACCCATCTACATATGTTTAAAACGTATCAATCAGCTGCATATTCCATTAACAGCAGGTTCACTAAGCTGCGTCTTAATGCCCCCAAGTGCATAGTTAACCTATGAGGTGATCACTCGGAATAAGGATCTCCAGCATCAGGGAGAGTAATGTAAGGGTGGGAGAACTTCAGAAGTCCAAGTGCTCTATTACTTTTTGTTCACTGCTTGGTTCCTGTTGGTAGCAGAAGAGTCCAGCCTAGCTATGGAAGCTCTGTGTCTTTATGGGATCAAAGAGAATGTTTTAACAAATACAAAATGGTGAGGAGGAGTACTGGGAGTACTTTGCTCAGAGGCAGAGAAAGACATTTTTCTTTTTTTTCTTTTTCAGAATTCAATTAAAAACTATGCAAATTACGACCTTTAGATTTTAGTACCATTTTACATGCAACTTACAAGTCTTTCCCTGTAATTAGAAAACATTAGTATTTCCAAGGAAGATAATATACTCTTGCTTATGATCAAGTTTCTTGTATTTCAGCTTGCATGCACCAAAACAGTATTGCCAGATATAACAATGACTCTGAGCAATCAAAAAGTTAAAGCAAAAATTAAGGCAGTCTGCTCAATAGTGAGATCTACTAGACTGTGGAATTGCTTCCAAATTGGAAGATTCTTCTCATGATACTTGTAAGAATAACTCACACAAATTATTTTTTAATTTCCATTAATTGGAAAAAACTACCTGCAAGTTTTCAAGTAAAGGGGGTATACAGAAGAGCATATAAATAGGCGGGCAGACAGAGAGACCACCATTATTTATATAATGCCTGAGGGAAAATAATAACATTTGAATCTGTTAAGTCTTTCTTATTTCCTATGAATTTTTATTTCCTTTCAAGATAGAGTTTGTTCCACAGAACACTAATTATACTACTACAAAGAACTCAGCACATATTCCTGGTTTTATGTACTTACATATCTATTCAAATTTACATGTATTTAGAAGTATTTCAAAGTTGCCCATTGCTATGATCAGGACAAATAGCCGAAGAGCTGTTTATGTTAAAAAAAATCCTGGTCTATTTAGCAAATCAGTTCAATTGTCCCGCCTTCTGCTAGGCAAAACTGCAAACCATTTGTAGGTGCCCCAGACTAAATGACAGATACATAGAGAAGAGGAATCCTGATTAAATTTGTGGGTGATGTTAATGCACTGTTACGACAAAGCAAATACTCAGCAGGCTGCACTTATTGCAAGAAATCCAAACTTCAGATACACCTATCAGTTCAATGAGTGCTAGGGAGTGCTTAGTGAGTGCTAAACCACTCAAAAAATGTAAGATAATTGCATACCATATTTCAGCTCAGACTCACTGAGCTGAAATCCTCTTCTCTTGCTTCCCATCTGTTCAAGAGCTACAAAGGTGCTGGAAATCCCAAGCCTGGACTGAAGTACTTTAATAAACATAGTGCTTTTGTTACAAGCAAGCTTTTTGGGCAATAAAAGGAGTACCAGAAATGTTTGGTTGTACCTGCTGTCTAGACTGACTACAGTCATGCTTTTTAAAGTAGTAATATGCCTCGCAGATTAATGGGACTTTTATTTTACTGAAAAAAAAATGGAAATACACCCAATAATTGTCCACTTTTCTCTTAATTACCTGCTGCATAACTTATCTTCTTGTTGGGGTTTACCACTGAATGTGGCTTCATTATAAGGATGTGTTCTGCTGTACTGCAATCTGGTGATATGAGACACAACAGCCACAGGAAGTTCCTTTTCCTAAAGAAAGTTTTAAGGAAATGTTACTTCTTTAATCCTTTCTCTGTTTACCAAAATGCAAACTATGACAAGCAACAACTATCTGACAACAGGGCAATGTAGAGCTATTTTCTTCCCTGTAAGGCAATCAGCCATAATTAGGAATAAGCAGAAGTGCTTACATTTATAATATAAATTGCAGGGTGGAACTTTACAAAATGTGGGAGTGAGTTTGGTTTTAACAGGGAACAGCATTTTTCTTAAGTATATTTCAAAGCTTTTGCATGAGCTCCTTCATCTCCCTGCTACTGAAGCACAGGCTTGTTCTGCTAAAGGTGAAGATGACATTCATGGCTCTTTTGTATTAACACATGATGCCCTCTTTCTTGCCCATTGGGATGCTGCATGTTTTTTCAAATGGTTCTCTGCATCGCTCTGGAGTACAGCAGCTTCTTGCGCTCGGCAAATCGGTAAGGTTATGCCAATTTCTTTTTCTACTTATGATCTTTTAAATAAAAAATACGATGACAGGAAAAGAATCCCTTTCCAAAATCCAAACAACTAAACTTTCACTTTGTTTTGGTAAACCAAACATTAATTCTTCCATAATCAATAGTTCTTTCATTAAACTATAAAAATAAGTAGTCCATTGAAAATATTGTCATTTGCCGCTACTCACCAGTCTAAGTGTCTTTATGTTTTACAGATTACTATAGGCAACAATTGTCTTCATAACAGATGATAAATATTTTAATAATCTGTGATTCATTTTAGTGAAGACAAAAAATGTCCTGAGTAGAAAAGGATTTGTTTGTTATTAACAGAAACCAACTGCCTTGTTTCTGAGGTGTTCTCAGGATATCAGTTCAGTTCCTTGCTTTGGCACATGTTTTGTGTATGACCATGGTAGAAAAATAAGTCTTCTTGTGTTTCCATTGCCCATCGTTAGAGGGAAGTTAATAATTAATTGCTTTGGCTGTTAGAAAGTAAACCCTTCAGGACAGTGATTGGATTTTAATCACTGTATATATAAATATAAGTAAAACTAGTCACTCTTTTTTTTTCATTATTTTACATAATAATGTAGTAAAAAGTTAGACTGCTAACTTTTTTATTAAGAAATGGCTTCATCAAGCCAATATGTAACAAGCCTATGGCTGTTTCTAAATCTTCTCAATAGTGGCATTCAGATATTCTAATCCCTTTCTGCAGAGGTGAAGCAAAATCTGAATCACAATCTGATGTTGATGTCTGGGAAATCCTGAGGAAAGCTCCTCCTTCTGAATACGAGAAGATTGCTTTTCAGTATGGCATCACAGATTTGCGTGGGATGCTGAAACGCCTCAAACGCATAAAGAAGGAAGAGAAAAAAAGTACAGGTTGGTGGTCTGTATTTATTCCATATATATATGTTAATATCTTCTTTGGAAGTTCTTCAAACTAACATCAGCTGGACAGCAGCCAGCTGCAAGAGCATGGGAAACAGGAGTTTCCTATTCCAATTGTTACAAAGTCTTTACACGTGAAATCTGGATTACCAAAGATTAAAGCTATGCCCAAAGCTCTGAGATAGCTACCTTGCTCTGAAACTCTGGATATCCTGAACCTGCTCATTTTACCAGTTTTTTCTGCTCTGCCTCTTATCTTTCACTGAACTTAAAACAAGAACACTCCCCACTCCACCCACCCCCCAAACTGGTCAGTATGTCAGGCATCACTGATATACATCAAAAGAATTTAATTTCCCTTGGGATGACACTTTTGGAATTCTTGAGACTTTTCTAGACTTGTGAAGTATCAATTACCTAATTTTAATAAATTTGTTTGAAAAGTCTGAAACAGAGAAGCAAACTGCCATTCATTAGTACTGAGAAGATCAGTATCATTTTCCTACATGGGCGGACGTAGCTGTAACTCTCTTTAGGATGTGTTGAAGTACATATTCACATCTGATTTAGAATATTATACTTCCCTTATTTTACTTTATACCACATGCTTTTCATCCTATGTTAAGGAAAAACAGAAAAAAGAACAGGATGAAGAACAGACAGAAATGGTAAAAATGCAAACAGGGATACAGAACCTGGGGAAGGTTTAAGATCATGGTAAACAACAGGAAAGGGTATAAAGATTTGCTTTCCTGACAGAGAATGTTTAACAAAATGCTAAGTATAAAAATGTTTAAGATATTGTATTTTTTAAGTCATTCTTCATCATAGCATTCGTCAAGAAACTGGATCCAGCTTACCAAGTGGACAAAGGGCAAAAGATTAAATTAATGGTTGAAGTTGCTGATCCAGATGCTGATGTGAAATGGTTGAAGAATGGACAGGAGATCCAAGTGAGCGGCAGGTAAACTGAAAATATGGGAAATCCAGTTGGACAAAGTGGAAAAACTAGGTGTTTTTTTTTTTAAAGAAAGGAATAAAAGAGGGAGAAATAGGAGCTGAGAAAGAATCTACATAGTGTTTTGGCTCAGAGTCAATCTGCTGTCCTCATGACTTTTTCTTTCTCTTCCCTTTGCTTTATATGTCTACATGTGGAACTGGATGCTTACATCTACCTACTTAGCAAGTAAGTCCTCAGATTATATTCTGATCTTTATGCATATATCCAGGGTTTAAAGTTACTTTCTCATAATGTGGGATATACTTCAGGGTAGCTTGTTTGTAAAACAAATTTCCAGTGATTCTGTGCTGAAGCCATAACAAAGCACTTGTGATGGTAGTCAGGCTTGCTGTATGGCCAAATGTTAGAAAAGCATCCAACACCATTCACAGGAGTTTGCATGTCTCACACTCACATGAAGATTTCTCCATAATTTCCTATGCTAGTTTTTCAGACACTTCTGCTGTCTGTTGCACCAGGAGAGGGGTACAGGTCTCGAGCCTTCACAAACCTTGCCACTGATAGCAGAACAAAAGTAGGAACCTTTTTCTCTGCCAGGCAGGGGAAGGCAGTGACTGGGTCCAAAAGAGTTACTCTTTGATAATTACATTTAGATTCTCTTTTCAGATATATTTTTGAGGCTGTTGGGAATAAGAGAATACTGACCATAAACCACTGCTCTCTGGCTGATGATGCAGCATATGAATGTGTGGTAGGGGAGGAGAAGAGCTTCACAGAACTATTTGTAAAAGGTGAGCAATGGTAGCAAAAGGAAAGAGATCTCCCCTAATATTTAGCATTGAATTACTGTCTACTACTCTTAGATTAGTTAATCTTGTAGGAAAGGCAATTCTCAAATATATGAACAAATTCTGACATCTATTGAAGTAGATATTTTTCTTACAGTTAAATGAAGGAAAATCTTCCCTATACCTGCAACTAAGAAAGCACAGGAGAACAACACAGTAATGATTACAATTAATTCTCATTTGGAAAGTGATTTTACATCTTCCCATCAAAAGGGTTAGAAACTGACTTTAAAAATTTCATTCCCCTTAAGACGAACATGTGCCTCTAGCTCTACAAGCAAATCAAGTAGTACAGAAAACTAATGCCTCCAGTTTAGAATTTCAGAATATATATGAAAATCCTGTATTTGTATTCTGTCTAAAGAAGCAAAAAACCAACAGGTAATTTGATAATATTGATAATGTGATCCAGCAGAGTAAATTTTAAGTTCCAACACAGAGAGCATCACTTTGTATTTGGCCAGGAATTCACTCAGTGCAGAGTGGTGAAATATACCTCTGGTCTTAGGTCTTTCAGAATACTATTATTTCAGAATAATAAAAGTCTCTTCATTTCCAGAACCTCCAATCCTCATCACTCACCCACTGGAGGACCAGATGGTGATGGTTGGAGAGAGAGTGGAGTTTGAGTGTGAAGTGTCTGAGGAAGGAGCTACTGTGAAATGGTAAGGGAATAGAAAAGGGGGGAAAATACCCCAAACAACATGAAACCATATCCCTCCATGGGACATTGTAGAACCAGTGTTCATGGACCAGAATTGTAGAATAGAAAGGAAGAAGGCATTCTACATAACTGTTTTCAGCAAAAGATCAATCCTCCTCCTGTATGTCAAGCATTGAGGTGGAACTGAGAGGCCAGAATATGGCAGAAAACAGATGAAGTATAGATATTTTATAGTGTCACTAGAATTTCTTGTTTGGTGTTTACAGGATGCTACTGACTGTACTAAGCTGTTAGCTTTTAAGTTTTCTAAACACCTGACAGTAATGTCTAACTATTGCCCAGAATAATCAGATCTGTATTTGATATAAGTTTGCTGTACTTTATGGAATCTTCTGGTCTTCTCAACTGCAGAGAGGTTTTTGTTTGGTTGGGTTTCTTTAAGTATTTTTTATTGATTTTAGATAAAATTTAGTATCTCTTAAGACAGAGAGGGAAGGTCATTGACGTATTTTAACATATCTGTTGTGGTGATCCTGCAAAGCCAGTCACTATGCATATGCAGCAACCAGGATTAGGATGACAAACATTTAGACCATAGAGGCCATTTTGCTGGGCATTCCAGCTGAAAGGAAGCTGGAAGGTTCACGCTGCTTGGGAAGGCACAGCAGGGAGTGCTCACATTCCAGGTCTTACACACACTGTTCTCACTTCATTTCTCTACCAGATTAAATTCTCTTGTGCTTGTTAACAGCTTCAGGCACATGGTTATCAACTGTTCCCACAATGCCCATTACATTCCTGGAAAGTGCCAACCACTCATCTGCTCTCCCAAAGGAAGGAACTGAGAATTTAAATAGAGCCCAGAAGCTAGTACAGCATATGCATTACACTATTAAAGCCACATGCACAGACACACGCATATTATTGTTCAGGAACTGCTCACAGATGCCTGGTCATAAGAGATGGGGACAACCAGATCTGTTCCTCTCAGAGCACAGTGCAGCTGCCACACTTTGATCCTATGCCTTTGAACAACTCCCATAATCTTGCAGAGCTGATGTCTGTGGGATGGGCATTTGGTGTGACAAAGGCAAACCAGCAGCTGTCTCAGCCTGAAATGCAGCAAGTGGTCAGAGGAAATCTGAATATCATAGCAACAGAAAACTGAGCAGTTAAACATTTACACTGTGTTTTACTGGTTTAATAAATGCTCTTTGGCAACAAAGGGAGAGTTCTGGATAATAGAGGGAAGCACCCAGGGGAAACATGGAACACAGTATGAAGGAAGAGTTCCAGTTTTATGGTGCATTAGGAAAATGCCCGACAGTTTACATCAAGTAGCAAGCAGTCAGGGCACCTGTTACAGCTCTTGCACCCTTTAAACACAAGCACAGGACCAAAAGCAATTACTTGACTTGCACAGGACAGAAACAAGGCATACAGCCTCTTAGGCATGGCCATCAGATTAGGGCTTGGAGAATTCATTATGTGGGTCTTTTCATAGTAATTATGAAAGAATGTTTTCTTGATCACCCGGGAAGATCACACATTATTATTATGCAGTAGTATGAAACAGTTATTTCTAATCTTCAGATGGTCTTGGAAACAGTACAATTCTTGAACAAAAAGATGTAATAAAATACATAGTTTTGAGCTGAGTTTTCCATCTCTGAATGCTGGATATATCATCAGCTCCAAATGAAAACAAACTATAGTAATGCAATAATAACAATAAATCTGTGCATCCTCTTTATCACATAGTACATACATCAGTGATATCTCAGAAGACATGAACCAATTTATCTTTAGAATCTAAAGAGGAAATAGGAAAGCATTTTCAGACAGAGAAAAGAAGCATTAATTGGCAACGTTGAGAACAGATAATTGATCTTGCAGATGTTCATGCCTTGGATAGATTAAACCATAGCTGACCTACCTATTACTGCACTAGTTCTGCTTCAATGTGAGGCTGGACCAGATGACCAATGGTGGTCTTTAAATCAACACTTCTTGGTTCTATTAAGTCCTCCACTTAAACTTTAATATCAACTGATTCTTCTACTTCATTGCTCTAGTTACCAAAGGGAGGTCTGTAATATTACCTTACATGAGATTTTTCACTTTTCACTAGAGCAGTGTATCATTTCATGCCGAATGATATCTCAGAATTTTGAAGTTTACAATTTTATCACTCCCTTGTTTGTCAGTACACCTCCCTGTAAATGCTCTGCTCATACACAGCATCAGCAATGTGCTGGATGACTGGAAATTACAATAATTAAATTTCCTCCCAGGCTGGATGGTGAAGCTTAATTTAGTAATGTCTTAAATATACTGTGGCATCCTTAAATGGAAAGGGCTAGAAAACCCAAAACTTATCTCCATTTAAATCTATCCTAAAATCTTCTTTTACTGATGCCCACACACTATGAATTTATAGCAATTATACTTCATATCACAAAAATTAAGACTTTTTAGTAATTTCCCAGCAAGTCCCATTTACCTTGTAGCAGTTTTAAGATAGTACATTCCCTGCTGGTGAAGTGTGTCTTCATCCCTCTATCTTTTACAACATTTAACATACTTTCATGTTTATCTACAGCATATAAAGAGTAACAATCAAGTAATTCCTTGTGAGCAAACTCTCTTAAACCAGAAATCAAACTAACTGTCAGGCTAGAAGCATTTTAGTTCTGGTTCCACTAACATTTGTGCAATGGTCTCTTTCTTGCTAACTTGAAATGCTTCAAAGAATGGATTTATCTTGTGTCTTCCAGTCTCTAGTAACACTGAGCTGACTCTTACTTTCCTCTATCAACCACAGAAAAATGATTCAACATTATTTGGCATTGCAGGGAAAAGGATGGAATTGAGCTGACACGAGAAGAAACATTCAAATATCGATTCAAGAAAGATGGAAAAAAGCAGTACCTAATTATTAATGAGTCAACCAAGGAGGATAGTGGACACTACACCGTGAAGACCAGTGGTGGAGTATCAGTCGCTGAACTAATTGTACAAGGTAGGCACAGGTAATATTACAGAACCAGAGATGCTGAAAATGAAAACAGGCGGAAGGTAACCTTCTCCAGAATAGTGCAGAGGAGTAGCATAATCCTCATGCCAGGGAAAAGAAGACTTAATAAGGGGCATAAGATTTGATCATAAAGGCCTCAAGGAGAACTCGGACCTGTGTGCTGGTTGTAACAGATACTCTGATAGTAACAGGTGCTTCACTACCAGTCCTGTTAAAGCGCTGCATGCTGTGGATTTCCCTTCATATTTCACGCTTCCGCAAGGAGCTTGCTTAGCCCTAGCCTTTCCTACTCAGTAAATCCACACTAACTATTTACTTACAGGGCTATTCTGACTTGCTGATGTGTGTATTGATTGTTCTCACAATATCAGAGAAAAAGCTGGAAGTTTATCAGAGCATTGCAGACCTGACAGTGAAGGCACGTGACCAGGCAGTCTTCAAGTGTGAAGTTTCCGATGAAAATGTGAAAGGAATCTGGTTGAAAAATGGAAAGGAAGTGGTCCCAGATGAAAGGATAAAGATCTCCCATATTGGCAGGTTAGTCTTGTTTCAGAAAGCAGGTACAGACCTGGGTATTGCATTACAATCCACAGGAACTATTATCTCAGGGGATAGGAATATAAAACAAGACTCGTCCTGGCTCCAGCAAAAAGGAAAAAAATTAAAAACCTTTTCATATGCAATCAACAGATAGTAACAGGCTTGCATGCGATCTTTCTGTGTTGACATGTTTTGCATGCGTGGCATCAGTGGTATATCAGCAGAATTGGTTCTCACTTTTCATTAGGATTTCATGCTTTCTTGGTATTCATACAATCTAGAAAACACATTGCTGATAACTTTAAAATTAGCAGTAGTGTTTAGACAGACATTGATATTAACACATACAGCTGTGCTCAAGTGTCTTAGTCTAATTACTAGTGGAAATGGAGACCAAGGAGCTTCAGAAGATACATAAGCATTACATATTAGTTAAATTCTTCCTTGGTACTCCCTTTCTGTATTCTGTTTTGAATTTACAATAATACAGAGATGGATCATCAACTTTTAGCCTGTTTTTTTCCAGGATTTATTGTAGTCACGATCTGATCACAAGAAGCCAGTCAGCAGTGCTACAGCTGCCCTTGTAGTGGTAAAGGACTGGACTAAAGCAAAGATACTACTTCCTCCATTCAGTCTAGACTATGCATCTACCTTGACAAGAAAAATCCATTCATAGACAACGTATTGACATGAATTTGCTTGAATATCAAAAGCAGAGCAGTCTACAGCCCTGTTGTTGCTGACTTGATGTTAGGGCAAAGGGAGAATAAATAGTAATGTCTGTTAATATGCTATAGTCTGCACTTTGCCTCTTGAGGTAGCTCTGTTTTTCCTGGAGAGGTAAGGTAAGAGAGTGGAATATATTTGTTCACGTTTCTAGAATCCATAAGCTAACTATTGAGGATGTAACACCAGGTGACGAGGCTGATTATTCCTTCATCCCTCAGGGATTTGCTTACAACCTTTCTGCCAAGCTTCAGTTTTTGGGTAAGTTATTTTAGAATATGTAATGGGAATTCCAAAAGGAAAAAGTGATGGCATTAGTCATGGTTATACCAGGAAAGAGCATGTAGAATTTCTTTCCTGATACCTCAATATATTCACATTGCTTTTCCCTGTTATTTTTTGTTATCATTATCACATGGTTTTACGGAGCCTGTTTTCCAGGTTATTGCATTAGTCTGTTGATATATATGCCTTCTGAGGTTTAAATGATGGATCATTTTAAAATCACTTTTTGGGTGCAGATGCTGTGTAAATTCTGTTCTCTGATCTATTTCTCGTGCCTTCTTCCCTGCTTTTTTTCCCCCAGAGGTCAAGATTGATTTTGTACCAAGAGAAGGTAAGAACAGCAGTCATTATTTATATGTAAGTAAACATGTTTTCAATAGCAAATGAAGCAGTGGTTTTTCATTTTTAATTTAATATATGAATATTCACCTTCCCCCCCCAACCCCCCCACC
>NW_010198520.1:4667-16486 GCF_000695765.1 Mesitornis unicolor | reverse complement strand
CTCCAGCCTGTCTAGATCTTGCTGGATGGCACCACAACCCTCTGGTTAACATCACCTCCTCAGGTTAACATTTCCAGCCCACTAGAGTTTAACAGTGGAAAAAGTTGTTAATTACTACAGGTACTTTCATTTCCAGAAAGCAGTTCTATGAATCCACCCTTGAAGATAAATGACCTCATCACAGAAAAATAATTCCCATCTTTAAAAGCAGTGTTAGCAGAGGGCATGGGGTGGACAGATGTCCAGAGTGTGGGACTCCAGAGCTGTTCCAGCTCCCAAGTTCAGCTGTCTGTATCAGCGATGAGATGAGTGAATATCCCAGGGACATCTTGTGAGGACTCTGTCTCATGGGACTTGCTTTCTGCTGTGCAGAGTGGGCAGAGAAAGGCAATATTCCTGTATACTCCAGTCTGCTTCCTTCTCCAGGTGACTGAGGAAGCATGATGTAGCAGACACATGCACAACTGCAGAGATGTCTGAGCTTTACTCACTCAAAGACAAATTGTGGGAGTAAGGCTTATCTTCATACTGCCCTGGGAAGTAAGCTTGCCCTGCCAGAAGAATGGCACACTGAAGGTTCATACAGAGGTATCCACTGCTGGATAGACTTGAAATGTTAGATAAGAGAAAAAGAGGACTTCAGCACTTTGTCATTTTGACTGCACAATCCCTTATCACCTTCCAGTGTTCTTCCTACATTTTTGTAGTTGTATTCGCATCCCACAAGGCAGCATATTGGCTCTTCTGCATGACAAGGGTTTTATAAGTAAAGCTGATCAATATTTAAGTGTTTATTGAAAACCTTTTTTCCTTTTAAAATGGCCTTTGTTTTTAGGATCAATCTTTCTATAAGGAAAGCTTTTAAGATTTGTTTGTATATGTATGTGTTTTTCTAAGCTTTGGCTGAAATAAGTAAAATAGTACATAGTACTTTTCAGCAAGGCCTCAAAGTCCTTTCCAAAGGAAGGCAGCATTAGGAACACTATATAATATGCTATATGATATGTTCAGTGCAAAATTATAACCACTAACAATTTGCTTATCTTCCAAAGCTTCAGTTTGAAATCGTGGTCCTGCAGAAGTCTATGGGAGCTTTGCCATTGACTTCAGCTAAGTCAAGATTTTTATCTTCAATATCTTGGACAGAACATTTGTTTTCAGTGGAATTTTCCTCAATGATTGGTACTACATCATCACTGTCCAGATGCCCGTGGAGATTTTGGGTAGGTTTTTATGATGCACTTGAATTACAAATTGGCTTTTTCACAGGCTGGAATTTCAACAACTGAAGTTAGTTAGCAGTGCCTCCTCCTTCTACCCCCACAATTTGAACAAGAAATTATATTTTTTTTCTACTTTCAGTTATGTGCCTTTTTCAAATTAGTTAGAAAAAACATATTTTCTCTTTCTTTTTTTTATCTTTTTCTTCTCCCATTACCTTAACACTGGGGTCACCGTAATGTCTTCTGAGAAGACATGATTGTTTCACAGCTTCAGTGAATGGTTTTTGTGTTTTGTGTTTTTTCTTTCCTGCTCTGATAGAAAACTCTGATCCAGACCAAATACCATCTGAGCAGGTCCAGAAGGTAAGGCAAGCCTTTGCTTCATTACAGATCCTACAGGAATGATCACCAGGACATTGGTCCAATTTTCTTTCATTTTAGGAAACAACTTCAGAAAGCACTGATGTGGGAGGGATGATACATCTCTAAGCTTGCATGAGAGGAAGGACTATATGCTGACAACAGTGTGTTTCAGTTTCCTAGTCTTCGCAATCACTATTTTTATATAGTTTGTTATGTTGACGTTGAAATACTGCTGGGAGCTAAACTAAATTTTGTTATGGTAAAGCCAGGTACTATGTGTTTTTGACTGTAGTTTGGTTATAGCAATGTTGAGGATTTCACACTTTATTTTTAATTTTGTAAATTCTCTACAGAGTCTCAGAACCTGAAATATTATAGGGAATGAGTGGATGTTATTTCAGCACACGTTTCACAGCTAAACTAAAGAAATTCATGTTCCCAAGTTGAAAGAATGTAAGATACACACAAACATGAAAATAGGAGATGAGAGAGAAATAGGCAGCAATAGACCCTTGTAGACAAGAATAAGGTTTTAAAGAGTGATTGTGGAAGAAGTCAGAAGTCAGTGTGGGACTCAGGTATTAGACTGACATCATGGGGAGAGGAAATGAAGAAACAGCTTCTAGCTACAAGTCTATTAGGACTAAGGGAGGGAAAAATGTGAGTGTTAAGAAAGAATAAGTCTGCAGGGGGAGAAAGGACTCAGATATTGACCAAAGATTAACAATAGGGAAGGTGAGCTAAAGATGATCTTTGATAGTAATTGAGAAAAAGAATCTAGTAGTTCTTTTTCCTTCACTTGTCCTGTCTCTTGCACTCTATTCTCACTCACCCCAAGCACGCTTTTGTCTTGAAAGGATATTAGAGATTCCATGTGGCCTGTGAGCTTCCATCACTGATATCATTTGGAAAACACTCAAACATTAGAATGAGGATTTTCAGTACAAGGAGATGTACTAAATATCAGCATTGCCTCAATAAAGTAATGAAATTAAAAAGCAGGTTGAAATAGGGACACAATTGTAGAAGAAAGTGTCTCCATAATCTAGACAAACTTAGACATCTTAATTTAATATTAATATATTTCAGACTGAATATCTTATAATCTTGCAGATTTAATATCTTTCAGACTTTACTGAACACTGTAAAGCTCTCAGATTTAAAACTGTCTGGGTATCTCCCTGACTTAGGTGGGGAGGGGGAAGGGAAAGTCCAAATTTATGAGCTAATCAACAGATTTTATATGCTATTTTTTGAAGTAATTTCATTTACGTAGACATGAGCAGACTCATTTGCAAAGGCAGTGGCTAGATGCTTTTCAGGCTCATTTAACTGCCTGAGTGTCAAGTCTTCAGCCAGGGAGTCATATACAACCACTCATACTATTTCATATCTCTGGCAAAAGCATGGATTGAAAACTACTGGTTTCCATTAATCATGCTGTAATTCACAAACTGTTCACCACAGTCATCAATCAGATCTATATGTGCAATTCAATTTGCAAAGGGTAAATTCATGTACCTTATTTGATTAGTCATGCTAAGTGTGATAATATCAGATGTCCATTTTTTTCCTTTGTGTAGACACTATTTATCAGTACAAACATGTCCATGAGATCACTGTGGTCATCAAAGTCTTAGAGAAAAGAGCATATTTATTTTTCTGCTGGAAAAAGGGAAAAATGTTTATATAGAAGTCCACTTCCTGATGGACTGTCTACTATTTATATTTTAATATACCTTGTGCAGTGAAATTTGTATATCATGTAATCGCGGAATATTTTGGGTTGGAAGGGACCTTTAAAGATCATTCAGTCCAACATGCCTGCAGTGAGCAGGGACATGTTTAGCTCAATCAGGTTGCTCAGACTCCCATTCACACTTACGTTGAATGTTCCCAATGAAAGTTTCCTTGAATGTCCCAAGGATGGGACATCTACAGCCTCTCTGGGCAACCTGTTCCAGTGTATCACCACTTTCATTGTAAAAAATATCTTCCTTATATCTAGTCTAACTCTACCTTCTTTTAGTTTAAATCTGTTATACCTTGTCCTATCACAACAGGCCCTACTAAAGTGATTGTCCTCACCTTGTCCTCTTCTCTGGAGATATTCAAAACCCTCCTGGATGTAATCCTGTTCAGCCTGCTCTGGGTGAACACTTTTGAATAGAGAGGTTGAAATAGACGATCTCCAAAGATCCCTTCCAACCTCTACCTCTATGATTCTGTGATCCTATGATCTTTCTTATAGGCCCCCTTTATATATCACAAGGCCACAACAAGTTCTCTCTGCAGCCTTCTCTTCTCCAGGCCAAACAACCCCAACTCTCTTAGCCTTTCTTCACAGAAGAGGTGTTCCAGTCCAGTTCTTTGTGGCCCTTCTCTGGACCCACTCCAACAGGTCCATGGCTTTTGTGTGCTGAGGACTCCAGAGCTGGAAACATTATTGCCGGTACGGTCTCACCAGAGCAGAGTAGAGGGAGAGAATCACCTCCGTTGACCTACTGGCCATATTTCTTTTGATGCAGCCCAGGATATGGTTTGCATTTTGGGCTGTGAGTGCACATTGCTGACTCACATCCAGTTTTTCATGCATCAATACCCTCAAGTTCTTCCCTGCAGGGCTGCTCTCAGTCCCTTAATTCCCCAGCCTGTATTGATACTGGGGATTGTCCTGACCCAGGAGCAGGACCTTACACTTAGCCTTGTTGAACCTTATAAGGTCGGCATAGGCTCACTTTTCCAGTTTGCCAAGGTCTCTCTGCAAAAGAGGTGCAGCATATTTATCTATAAAAACATTTATTTGTCTGATACTTCTGAAAAAGTACAATGTCCGATGTACCCCCTCAAATAGTTTGTAGAAATGGGCAGAGTGAGCAGAGTCTTTTAAGTGTGAAATTTCCCAGATATTCAGAAAAGAATCTGCAAAGAAAGTTATATTGAAACGTATTGAATCAAACTAGATTACACTTAATCACTGTAAATGGCAACCACATCCTTACTTCTTAAAAGGAATTTACTTGGATCACATCAAAGTAACAATCCCAAATGAAGATTGATCTGTGTAACTGTGATCTCTGTACTTTTCAGCTTGTCATACTTTAATCTCATAAGCTATGAAAATGCAGGAAACAAATCAGCTGCCTGGTTACATTTTGCCTGGTTATACTTACTCATATGATCTTCATTTCTGCTTGACAGCAGGTAGTCTATAATTTTATCAAGGATGAGAATAAAAACCAGTAAAACCAGGAGATGGGGGTTAAATTCTTAAAAATAGAATGACCTCTTTATTTCTTATAATGCATTTCTCCCCTTCTGTTTAAATAGCTTACTACCCTTCAAGTTAGGAAATTAAACGGTGGACAGATGAATCATGCCGCTTGCAAGTACTGGAAATAAATACACTTGAGACGTGAGGTTATTAAAATGTCTGCATGCTACTTATTCTTCTGAAGAGAGTGAAAAAAATCTGCTCAAATACATTGGTGGTTTTATTAAAGCCCAGACTAATTAATAAAGACTAATCATTTACTATATGTGCCAGATAGTAAAACCTAGGTTTGATTTTTTTTATATACTGCTTTTATTTCCCCAGTAAAACATGAGCTCCATCAATGTTCACAGGTAGACTGTCTTGAACGTACAGAGAGGTGATGTGTATATACTCTTGAGATGTCAGGTTATTAAAACTGCAGCAAAATGAACCTGAATACATGGACGTTGCTATTTCCTCTTGTGGCTTCACGGGCCTTTGGACTCTGCTTCTCTCTCAGTTGTACCTCTGCTGTTCCTCCCATTTGTACATCTTTGCCTTGGAACTTTTAATTTTCTCCTGCTCTACAATCTTCTTACCCTTGTTTAAGTTTCTCTTTTGTTTGTTTGTTTGTTTGTTTGTTTGTTTGTTTTCTTTCCTTTCCTTTCTCTCTGCTTTTTAACCTTTTGAAGATTTTCATGCTGGAAAAGCAAAACCTTGACATGATATTCTCCTACACATCTACATTCGTGACTAATGAAACAAAAGGAAAAAACGTTTTTCCTCTTCTTTGCTACATTTCTATGAACACTGAAGGTGAAGTGTAAATTAGACCTAAGTTGGTTCTCATTTTCCTTCCCTGCCCTCCCCACCAAGTTTTCTTCTTTATTGTTTAATGAGTGTCTGTACAGTTGCCTTCAGACTCTGAAACTTCTGCTTAGGGAAAGCCAATACAGAAAAGTTGATCTTAGGCTAAGCAAAATTCTAGAAGTTTAGATAATTTCGGCAAAAGTTAAAAAAAAAGCAATCCTCTAAAGACTAGGAAAAGGAGCAGCTTAAATAAATAATGTTACTCTTATATAAAATTAATTACCTCTTTTTTAACAATCCTTCTTTATGGTCTGAGTGCTGCTTACATATCTAGGCAGAAAAATGATACAAGAAAGCAGATTGAAAGTCTTACTTAAGATAGTCTTAGGCTGTGAGTAGGTCTCTAACAAATGGATGAATTTCTCTTGTCATGTATTTATTTTAAAGCCCTCCTTTCCACCATATGGTGTCCCAAATCAAGTATTTTATTCATATATAAACTGCTTTATGTGAAAAGTTCCCAGTGATGCCTATGTGCAGCATGCAGATGCTACAAAATGCCCAGAACCAGATGTAGCAGAGGTATGGTGCTGAGGCTGGGATAAGATCTTGGATCAAGTGAAATAATAATTCCATTCTACCTGCAGGACTATGACAGTATCTTTGAACAGCATGACACTGTCATATGAGCAGCCATGGCTTAGATCAGCATAAAGCTGAACATTTTTGCAGTAAGGTCAGATACATAGATTTGTGAATGTAACACTAATATAAAGTCATCGAGGACCCACTCACTTCAGTAACTGCTGACAATTTTTTTTTCTGCTCTTCTTCACTGAGGTTAAGGTTTAGAGTCGTCCCACCCAAGAACTACTCACTCATGTTGCCTATTTCTCTCCATTTGCTATAAAGGGAGTTAACTGATTTTCTAACTTAGAAACCTCAGCTGAGTCCTTATCAGTGGCAGTCTGCCATGGTTTAAGGCTGAGCTGGCCACTGGCTGATGGACAGACGCTCTCTATTAACCCCTCTCCCCTCTCCGTAAGGGGAAGAGAAGGGAATAAGGGAGAGAGACTTATGGGTTGGAAAACAAAACTAACAGATTTAGTGAAACAATATTAAAAATAATAACAATACAGGATAATAATGTACATAGGAAAATAATGAAATATATAAAAATATATACCCTCCCCCCACCAATGACGATTACAATCAAAAGTCCCAGATCAGACTCAACAGCAGGTGGGAGCAGGATTCAGGAACTGGATTCAGGAATGCATGGATCGGGATCAAAGGCAGGTGAACTAGCAGGGTTCTGCTTGGACATCGGCCATGACAGAAGAAGAAAAGAAAACGAGGAGAAAATGAGAGCTTGAATCTCATGATCCCTTAGCTTTATATTGAATTTGACGTATGTGGATGGAACATCTTGATGGTCAGTTTTGGGTCATTTGTCCTGCCCACTCCTCCTTGCAGGTGCAACGCCTCATTTACAACACCTCAATATGGCACCCATGATGTGGCAGTGGCTTTTGTCTCCACAGGTGCAAGTGTAAGCAAGAGCTATACTTACATGCCATATCTAATAGTAACTATAAACATCAAGCACTATCAGTTGTAGAAATTAACACCATCTAGAAAAACATGCCGTTAGTTTCAGAAAGTAGATCACCTAGATCAGACTGCATTGTAAAAGTAAAATCACTAAATAGACTATTAGTTATATTTAGCTCAAACTGGGACAGTCTTACTGCTTTTTTAGCAAATTTGAACTTTTTTAGGAAAGTTTTAGTAGAATTGTGCACATGTGCACATTTCTGTGTGTGCATGCACACATGTAAGAATGGACATCACATATCAAAGTACAGTATCATGCAAAACAATATGGTATAATAATCAGCAAGAAAATATTAGTAAGATTATAGTATTTACATCTTACATGTTGAAGAAATGGCCATTCTTGTAAAGCATCTTTTAACTCTATACTACATGTCCTCTTTTGTGCTCAGCCCAAATTGCCACTTGCCCACTGCTGGGAGCTTGGTGATATTCAGGGAAATCCCTCCTCTTTGCAGGTGCAATATGTTTTTTTTCCTGCTGGAGTTGTTGCTGTGCTGAGACTGGTGCTCATTTAGAAAAAAGGAAGGAAATAAAACTCAGGAAGATTTAAGAGAGGATTATAAATTCTGGTGGGAATGTATCCCACTCACCCTTATGTGAGAGCCCCACAGGCCCCTTATCCTTTTTATTCCTTTTGTGTAATTACAGTCCATGTAAGAAACAAAGGTAAAAGGGAGGGGGAACTTAGTTCACAGGGTATGAAGCCAGTGTAGGCAAATTTATCCATCTGCTAGCTACAATGACAGATAAAATACACTTCCCAGATCTCTATGCATGTCTAGTACAAAGAAAAGACTATTTAACTACTTCCCAGACTGTAGAGCTGTCCAATACTCTTTTTTAAAAACATAACCACATCTAAACCAATTAATTTCCAGTGTGAAAAACTGTTTCTTCTGGATGTTAAGTGGTTGTCAACAATAAGAAGCATTTTTGCAGTTCAGCCAGAAAGTATGCATCTTCGCAGAAGTGATGGCTGATGCAGCTATTGTGCTACAGTCATGACAGTGACTGAAAAAAGGCCTTGTGATTCTGGAAGGCAGACAAAAGAGTCTGAAAAATATCCCAAAAGACCTAATCTCAAAACAAAAATACCTGAGTCAGGCAAGTCTATCTTCAGACTTTTCTGATCCTAGAATATATTGGTATTGATTCTTTGGATCACTTAAGCTTCCAAAACTTCAGTTGGAAATGTATAAAATAATAGTTACCTAAATCTCAGCTTCTTTTAGAATTCTTCTCACTTGAAGTCATATTTCCCTATCTGACTACACAACAACAGATGGTTTAGTCTCCGTGAAGTTCCCTGGCCTCAGCTGGGATTTACTATGTTGCACAGATTCACATCCTTAGGGCCATATGTAGAGGTTTTCAGAGGAGCATCACAACCAAATAGAGACTTCTCTCCTCTAAACCTCCTTCCCTCTCTCCTTCCTTCCCTCCTGTTTTCTTTTAGCTTTTTAATTTTATTTTATTTTACTGTTATTTTTCCTTACTCTTCTTTTCCTCTTTTTTTTTCTTACCCCTCCCTTTCACATCCTATGAACAAGGATGCACTCAAGTAAGTGACTACATCACTTAGGTTTTTGTTTATTTTGTCAACTAAACCAACTCACATCAAAACTCAGAAATAATTGTTAAAGCATTTAAAACATTCACCTGTAAAGCAGTGTAAGTATTATGTTTGCATGATACATCTGGAACTCATATTGTGGCCATATAACAGATCTAGTCTGTTCTATTAATGCCTAAAAAGCAGTGTAATGTTATCTTGGAGCTGTTCAGATACCAGGGATCCCTCATGGTACAGCTGCTGTACTGTGAATCTGAAAAAGCTTCTGTCTTCACTCTGAGTTTACTAGTAGTCATGCGCTCCTAACTGGGAAAATATATTGCCCGTATTAATATCCCTGAGCTCCTAGTAGCACGCCTCTATGCTACACCAAGTAGTGCATCTCTAGCTTGCTTTAAATACAGCTAATTTTTGCTTTCCCCTACAGTTCACATGAAGATAAAAATTGTCCTAAAGTCCTTGTAACATTTGTCAATTTTAACTAAAGCAGTAAATTTGAACAGAGTGAAGTCTCAATGACAAAAATGCACATTTCTTTTCCTTTTTAATGCAGTTGATCTGTGACTGTTACTAGCTGAAGGCACAGAGCTTTTTCAGTACATGAAGGAAAGCTTTGTGCTTGTAACACCAAAGTGAGACTGATGGCCCATGATAGATACTTTTGCACTTCTGCCAGTTTACCTTGATGAGACACACAAACACACACAGACAAAAATTCAAATGCGGGCGTACAATATTTTAAATAGCTTATAATTCACTTGCTTCTTATTTTTGGTAGGATTATTTTGGTTGGTTGTTTTTTTTTTCCACATGACATTTCATATTAAATATATAGTGGATTTTAGTTTATGAAAGCTTATTGAAAATTTAGTGAAATACAGTATTTTGGTACCTCCGTTCCCAACAGTTCTCTAATATTCTCAGACAGTCTGCAGGATGTCTGGCTGTCTGCAATATGAATGGCTGAACACGTCTTGTAAAGAATGGAATGCACTACATTGCTGGAATCGCATAAAAACAGTCTTTAGTGATATGGAAAAAGGCTCTGGGACCTCGGATGTCAGTTCTAGGAGAGATGAATTTATAGGTAGAGCAATCTCTCTCCTAGAACTGACATCCGAGGTCCCAGAGGCTTTCTCCATAGGACTGAGGATTTTCTTTTTTTTCATGCATTTCCAACAATATAATGTACTGTGCTTGTAGTATTTTGAACAGTTTCACACTCATAGTAATAATGACAAACTTCAGCTTACAAACTGCCCATGCGCATCCCCCAGTAATACTGAGTAACTTCTGGTTTGCTAAGTAATTTGCTTAAGAAAGCAGGAAGAAACTTTTTGCAATGAAGGACAAAGGAAATGATCAAATGATCATATTTGCTTTTTATTGAAACCTCTTTTATGTGTTCAGAATGGGCAAATGAGCCATTCTTGAAAACTAAGCTACAGTCTCTCTACATTTAAATTAGACCTTTTTTTCTCCAGTACATCACCATTTTTATGTCTCCTTTCCATTTTATTTATTACAGTAGCTTTCTTATCATTACCTACACTTCTTGAAGAAATTTTCCAAGTCTGCACCTTTTTACTTCAAAAGTACTGTGAAATTACTGAGTCCCCTTTCTCAAGCATAACAGTCAATATGAGTCTACAGAAGTTTGCCATTGATTTGAATGGAAACTTTGCTTAGTCTCACTGATTTGCAATTACCTTACTATCTCAGACCAAACAATGCTGATTGTTTCACTTAAACAAAGAGGAAAGTCCACACAATAATTTGTCTTTCCTCCATGGATACTATGAAACTCTAATAAGTAGAGCCTTATACATTTTTCATTGCAGAAGTACATCCCTCAAGGAAGCTTATTATTAGACAATTAGGTTGTGAACTTTTTTAGGGATGGAAATGTAGAAGCTAATTTTATGTGGAAATTCTCAGAATTTGCCTATCAGTCCAGTCAAGAACCTCAGTTCTTACAAAATCCTTAGCTTTTAAAAAACACTGTTGTTGTAATGTCCTCCTTCAAACGCTTAACACTAAAAGGTACATCTTTCAGTACTCTAGCAGGATAACGAAACAGGTGACTCCACAGATTTAGAGAAGTAGCCCTTCTATAATAATTGAATTAGTTATTAGAAAACAGAGTTTAAATTATGTTAAGGCATCTGAAATCAATTAGTATAAATAGCAATACCTATCCTACAGTTAGGCATCCTACAGTTTTCAGATTAATAAAATAATATTCTGTTGGCACAGATTTACTATACATAAATTGGTGTTTTTAAAAGGTGGTTTGGTAGTGGAATAAATTACACAAAAAAACCCCTTCAATTTGAAAGAAAATTATTAGCTAGCAAAAAGCTGAAAACAGTGATATGATAAGAAGAGGCCACCTTCCACAGTTTAGCGAGTCTATTTCTTGCCTTTCCTTTTGATTTTCCTGTCAAGTTGGAATTATGTATTTATAATATGTAACGTACTGTATAGTAACATCAGCCAGTGTTTGTGTTGAATGCAGAGACTTTAAACACCACATGTGGATACATAACAATTTACTAATAAAATATATTAAGCTACTCGATCCATTGTCATCATTCTGTCTGTGCAAATGAGTATGTGAATTAATTATTTCAGATCAGTTGTCAAACGAGTGCAAAGAATAATTTCAGGTCATCACAAAACAATGCTGCATTAGCTGAAGTGGTATTTTTCTCTGGGAAGCAGCTAATGCTAACGGTTTGCTTCAGGTAAAGAGGCATATTTTGCTAGGATCAAAATAAAAAGTTTTATTTATTTTTTTATTATTTTAAAGCTTTTTGATGTTGTTGATATTGCTGGTACTTTATACTTGCTTCATTAAGAATGAACAATTAAATTGTCAAAATATCCAGGCTTTCTTAACACCTAAGTTTTTTATTGAAATTGTTCAGAAAATTTTATATTTCAGAAAAAAATTGAATTCTGCCTTCTCCCC
>NW_010198520.1:856-4647 GCF_000695765.1 Mesitornis unicolor | reverse complement strand
GAAAAAAGTACACAGTGGAAAAAATAAACTAATAAATACTTCCTTTCTGGTGGTTGAAAGCTGATCACGTCTGTCCCTAACACAATGCTAGACAGCAGTAAGTGTAAAACCTCCTTTATATACATAATGTCGCTAGAGTATCAGTACAGTTTAAGTTCAAATGCTAAAGTCATGTTTCACATACAGCTTTTGAAGTCACTTAAACCAGGATAACATTTTAGCCATGGTGGTTATGGAGGCAGTTGTGCTTTGATCTCACACCTTCTCATTACTTGGAAGTTCACAGTATTTAGTGTGTCTGTAGCCTCGTACGAGATAGAAGGTACCACACTCTCACCCAGCACACTCAGAAGTTTTGGCTCCTGTACCGAGGCAGCTCTATTCACTTCAATGAGACTGGAGGTACTGAAAAGAGAAAATAGACTAGGAATCACCGTTACTCATACCTATCCTAGTTGTGTGTATTTATCTGTGCCTGTAAAATGCATGGCATAAAAATGTTCAGCCTACCAAACAGTGATATACAGTGTCAGTTTAATGCAGTGCTTTGCACTTTGTATTCCTTCCCCTGATTCCTATTTAGCTGGCAATCACTACACATGGATTCAAGATAAGAATGAGATTTTACTAGCAGCGATGCCTCTTTTCCAGCAGACTTCATGAGTAATTTAGTGGGCAGCTTTTGAGCTGCCTGTAGGTCACTCTCTGATTAGACTGCTGATAAGAAACCTGAGCTACCTTCTTCCAATGAATGTCATTTCCTTTTAATTCACTTTAATTCGGGGAATGTATATTTTTTTAATCTAGATACGAATAAAAATAAGCTCCTGTAAATCCCATTACTGACAGTGTACAGAAACAGCCCTGTTTTAAGACAGTACATGTATTTAACACTACAAATGTACACGTTTAATGAAGCTTCAGATATCCCCTACTTTTGATGTCTCACTCCACACTTTTATTTTGATGTGTACAGCAGCAGTAAAATACACACACTTTCTCCTTTGATTATATGAAGGCACATATTTATTTAATATGAATAAAATTAAAATTATTTTCTTTTTGAAAAGCCCTTGCATTATGGTGTAAAAGCTGTAATTGGGAAAGGTCACAATCCTATATTTGGAATCACTGAAATGTTAGTGGATAAAGCTCATTTTTCATCCCTGAAGTTTTCATTTGTTGCTTTCAATAATAACATTTACATTTCCATTTTAGCGGAAAAAAACCCTTTTCTCTTTCAGTAAATCAGACAGAGATAAGAAGTAAGAAAATTGCTATGTTTGCACCTAACAAAGAGGGACAATAACAAAATGTAATCTTTTTGAACCAAAACTAATATTATTTGTGAGGAATACTGTTGTCAGGAGGAGGATGTGGGATGATTTCTGTATTTGCTTTTGACACTGTTGGTTTTCAGGACAGAACATGGTATTGTTTGTAAAAAGGAGAGGTCTGTGCCTGGAGCTCGCAGGGGATTCCAGTGATCTTAGTAGCTCTTGAGTGTGGTTTATAAATAGAAAACTTCTTTAGAAGAGTGTGCCAATGTCAATGCTGCTTTCTGTCTTGTCTCATATCAGTGCTGAGGATTCACAGCACCCCATTTCTAGGTCCTGATGATCAGGTGTGTGAAGTCTCTGAGGGAGGGCATGTATGAAGGTGTATTCGGTTTTCTGGGGGGGAGGGGGTTGGGTTTTATGGTAGTGGGGGAGGGCTATGGAGATAGCCCTGTAGAAGCTACTAGAAAGCAACCTCAGATACAATGTCAGACTCACCTTTCACCAGGGCCCAGCCAAGTAGTGCCCCTGAGAATTCATGTATTTAAGGGGGGTGCAGTACATGGCCCTCTCTCTCACTGAGGCTGGACCAGCCTTGACTTAAGCTCAAGACCCTCTGCAGCTCTAGCCTGAAAAAGGCAGACAGGAACTCTTCAGAACCATCAGAAGGGACCTGGAGCAGAAAAAAAGAGAGGCATGAAAAGAATAACTGTGCAAAAACACCAAGGTCGGTGAAGGAAGAAAAGAGAGGGGGGAGGAGGAAGTGCACAGAGCTGAGGTTCCCCCCTGAAATCTGTGGCGAGAGAGCAGGTTGACCCACCTGCAGACTGTGGAGGTTCGCCAGTAGGACAGATCCACATGAGAAGGTGGCTGCCCCCTGAAGAAGCCATGACTCCAGGCAGTGTGTGCTGGAGCAGTTTGTGTGTGAGGGAACTGCAACTGTGGGCAGGCCCATATTGGAATTTTGTGAAGGACTTTTCTCCTGTGAGAAGGATGCCACATGGAAACAGAGGGAAAGTGGGAGGAGTCCTCCCTACCCCCTTCCCTAAGAAAAGAGGAAGGAGCAGCGGAGACTGCATGGGACGAATTGACTGCAATCCCCATACCCATACCCTGCACTGCTGGGCAAAGCGGTGGAGGTGAAGAAACCAGGAAGAAGAGAGGGGTGAGGGAAAGGTGTTTGAATTTAAAATCTGGTTGTATCTCTCACTGTTTTCTACTCTGATGTTATTGGTAACAAATTAAAATTGTTTTGTTTTGTTTTTTTCTCCCCAAGATAAGTCTGTCTTCTACCCGTGCTGATAAGTGAAAAGAAAAAAAGCCCTCCCAGTATTTATTTTGTCTAGCCCTCTTTTGTGGGCATCATGGCGCTCAGTTGCCCACTGGGTTTAAACCACAATAGAAGGCAAGGTAGGGATGGTATAGTTTCTGATTGATTATGAAGAAAACTAAAAGGAAGCTGTACATATCCACAATCTACTATAGAATGTATATACCTAGAGAGGAAGGCATAAGCTGTATAGTCTTGAGTCAAACACAGCACCCATGAGGTGATCGACAGTTTTGCAACTTGGCTCCTGTTTGCAGGATTTCACCCCTAATGACATTCTAAGTTACAGAGGTACCAAGGAATGCAGAGGTCAGTGTTTCAGTTTTTCTTCTTGAGATTTAAGGTTGTTGCCATCCTTTCTTGAGTAAGCAAAGCCTAGCATTTCCAAATGACGTAGCTTTTGGCAGAAATGTTAAAATATCCTGCTTCCTGCATCAATGAGGAAGCCGGACAAAGCAGTCATTCCAGCTCTTTGCCATCAGGTCAAGTTCCCTTCACAGTTTTGAACCTCTGCTATTTATCTGGGTTTTTATTTAACTCCAGCTCCTACTACTCATTAAGCTGTAAATGTCACCAAATTCTAGTAATGTTTCTCAGAGATCCCGTAAAGGCATTTCCTCAACCAATTTTGTTTTGTCTCTGACACTCCTTTCTCACTACAGAGACACTCCCAGTGAGTCCTACTTTACAACTGATCCTCCTTTAGGAAAGTACTTCTGTTCTCTACAGCCCCTCTCTAATTGGTCACTCAGCCTGAAACCTAGACTGATATCTAGGTTGTTCGGCGAGATCCAGCAGCAGGACCGGTGAGTACTGCAGCTGGGTGCTAGCTCTAGAGAGAGAGGCGATTGCCACAGTGGCAAAATCACCGAAAAAACATCAAAAAAACCCAGGAGGGGGCAGGGTGAACGGCTCCTGACTCCCTGAACCGGCAGCTCTCACGTGACAGCTGACGCCAGAGGGGGCGGGCCCGGTGGACACCGCGGCAGATTTAAACGGCTCTTAGGGAGCACTGCGACCCGGAGCATCGCGAACAGGAGCGGGCAGTGTTAATAAAGCAGGGCAGTTTGAGAAGGCAGTTCGAGAGGGCAGGGCGTGAGGGTAGGGCACAGAGAGGGCGCTGGAAATTGACCAAAATAACCGAGGACCATGGTGGCCACTCGAAGAAAACTGAAGGCTGCTCC
>NW_010198520.1:0-355 GCF_000695765.1 Mesitornis unicolor | reverse complement strand
CCCCCAGCCAGCCATCAACATTAACCCCAAAAAGAAGAAAAGAAGGGTCATTGTCATGGGGGATTCCCTTCTCAAGGGAACGGAAGGACCAATCTGCAGACCTGACCCGCTGCACAGGGAGGTCTGCTGCCTGCCTGGGGCCACTGTAAGGGATATTAAAACAAAACTCCCAACAGTGGTCAATTCAACAGATTATTACCCACTACTGGTATTTCAAATTGGCAATAACGAAATCCATTATAGGAAATTAAAAGCTATAAAGAAAGACTTCAGGGCACTGGGTGAAATGCTAAAGGGCTTAGGACCTCAGGTTGTCTTTTCCTAATCCATCCCAACTACATGGAGGGATGAGGTA
>NW_010198519.1:0-16480 GCF_000695765.1 Mesitornis unicolor | reverse complement strand
CTCCTCATATTCTGTGATTCTGTCATTCTGTTGACGGCTTTCTGATAACTCTTCTAAGATTAGCACCTAATTCTAATCAAGGTATGGAAGAGTTTGAAGGCAGAAGGCAAACACAAATTTCTTTCAGTGCCTTGGAAAAGCTTCTGCTCTGAGTCTGTTAAGCTAATTGCAGCCCCTACCAATTTGTGCACTAAGTTTATGAGAAAAAGAATCTTCAAAATTAAAAAATAAATTTTGTGGCAATTTGTGTCATAACAATCGCAATAGCTTCATGCTTCAAATTTAAACCCTGTGTCTGCAAAAAAAGTGTGGCCTTAATTATAGTATTTTGCTATTCAAATCAAGATGCATTACTCCTCCACCTTCAAATGGCATGAAAATATTGGTTACATTATCTGATGAAATATGCATTTTTGAACTTTGCTTATGGTGCAAGAGATGCATATTTTACTAGGGTGTTAACTGTTTCTTTGCTGCTAAGTTTTTGGGGTTTGCAGCTGATGAAATTAAAAACTTTCCTGTCCCCAAGCAACCTCCAAGAGTTGGTGCTGAAGGTCTTTGGTGTGCACATAAGATCAGAGTATGTTTTTTATCTGGACTCTTCAACTCCCTATTCAAGCTCGGAGTTGTCCTCACACAGGGTTGTACAACCCAGGGTGCTCTCTCCTACAGTGCTTCAACAAGCAATTTTGTTAGCATTGAATAATTCATGTAGCGCAATTTAAAAACATAAGCCAAGAAATACTTTGCATTTCTACAGCTCAGTCTAGCTAAAGAATTTTCACCAAAAACCATCAACTAATTTTGAATGCTGTATTTAGTGGACTAAACATGCTGCCAATCTGGTTTATCAGCAAAATCTATTCAAAAACGGACTTTAAAAGCATCAGGTTGGTCATCCAGACAGATCCTTCTATCTAGTGGACAAAGGTATATTAAGATTTAATGGCTAGAAACTAAATCTGGGAAAATTCAGACCTGTAAGTCAGTCTGAATATTTCTTATAATTATTTCAATTAACAATGAGAACATCTTGGTAAGGACTGTGTGAAATTCACTGTCGCTTGTGGTCTTTAACTGAAGCTTATAGCTCCAAGCAAATCACATTATGTGATCTAATTTTATGATCTGAGAAACGTGCCATAAAAAAATCAAATATAATTGAATGAATTGGTCAAATAAATCAATATTGAAAACTTGTCAAAATGACATATCTCTTCCTCTCCAGCCTGTAAGAAAGACAAAACCCAGACTGTGTAAAACATATATTCAGGACAGCACAAAACATAAAATTGAAGACATATCTCCATGTCTTTAATGCCTATGCTTTTCCACAAAAAACTAATTACTCACTGTGTCAGAAATCTGTTAAAATTAAGAGGAACTGCCATTTATCTCATCTAATACCTGTACCAGCAAGGACACCCACTCTGCTCTGAAACACACAAAAACCTCCCTAAAAACCCAAGGGATTCTGAGACTGCTACAACTTCTCCAAGTTAGCTCTAAAATAGCAGAGCAGATTGCAAGGACAGGACTATGCACTCTCCCCACATCACTGCAAATGCCTGTGACATAGCAGCTCCTGAAACCAAAAGCCCGAATTAACTTCTACGGTCATTTATTATCTTCCTCTGTTATCAGTCATTCGTTATTTGAAGTTTTGGGGCCCTGTAAACCTCTGCTCATCTTTGCTGATCATGCTTTCACCAGTTCAATTAGAAAATAACCATGGCAATCATTTTAATTCTATTTTTCAGCCTGCACTGTCACAATTCAAAGATCTTCCTACTGTATAATTTTCCTGACCATAGACAGACCACTGAACATTAGCTTCATTTTATAACCATTAAATAAATATTATCAATGATCCTATTAATTGGTATTGCATAATTCAAGTAGTTCTTGCCCTCGTTGTGATCTGAGAACTACATTCCAGTGTCATTATCCCTTAGTGCAGTTGGGTGGGATTATTCCATCTGGTCTTTGTGAAATGCAAACTAACCCCATAAGATCATTAAAGTGTTATAACAACTATTTTGCAAATGTTAAAATGTACCTTTATATCAAATGCAATGTGTTAGATTTCCTGAAAGAAGGTAAATGGGGGATGGGAGCGGGCAGAAAATGAGGAGAAATACAGAGCTGATCTCATCTCAAAAAAGTGATTCATTATCAAATAGAGTGAAGAACACTTCATTTTCATCCCAAGTAGCTGCAAACAAGGGCACCGTGCAAAGAGCTCTTCTAAGTTAATAAATGTATATTAATAAAAACCCTTTTTAATAGACCCTTTGAAATGTCATTTACCATCAATAGCACTTGGAAAGGCTGACAGGAAGAGAGCCTTTAGTAGAAATTATTTGAATAGAATATTTGTGAGCCATGCCTTGGGTCTCTGATACGCCTCATAAAGTACACTTGGTAACTGCTGGGGGAAAATAACAGTCACACACACTCTGAAGCTGTGCTTTCTTATTTCTCACACACTTCTTCCAGTTTTGTTATACTAAATGTAGACCTTTTACACTGCTAGGATAAAATCCCAGCTTTCTTGCAGGTTGTGTTTGCAGCATGCCCAAGTGACAGACTGCGAGCACTTCACTTTTGAAGAAGCAGCACATCTAGAGGAAATGGTGCCACAAAGCCTATCTTTCACTCTTTCTGCTAATCAAGACACAGTGAGAACCATGGAGGCCTGAAGACATTTTCCATGGGAATTTCAAGAGCATCAAGGTAATTTCTTCTGCCCAAGTAACACCAGAAGGTAGCTTTACCCTGAAGTAAGTGAAGCTTTACACCACTCCACACCTTGATATATCAACAAAGACAGTATGTGTTGTGATGGTATCTCACCAAGGTATCAGAGCTGTAGAAGCCTTCACATAGGAAGTGTTCAAGGCCTCCAACCTGTGATGTGTCCCAAAGAGCTTGTTTTTTTTCCCAATAAATTGCTTTGGTTATCACAGGAAGAAAGGTGGAATGAAAATTAAAGCTAATAGTGACTGCTTACTCATTGTTCCTTGACTTGCAGAATTACTGTGCTGAAAGGATTGTTTGTTCAGCATTAATGTTTTATGGAAAGAAAGGATTTTAATGAAATGAGAGCATCTGCTCCTCTGATGCTATGAATGCCTGCAGTTAACCAATATATAACACAGACAGGAGTAGATGGGATATCCTGACCAGTTGCCTGGGTTTTTTGGCTAAGTACTGCCTGGCCTGTTGAAGACATGACAGTGCAACCAAAGATGATAGTAAAAGAAACAGTGGAGAAGAACAGACTGTATTTGCACTTAGTGCTCATTTGCTTGCCAAACCCATGTGGTCATGTTCTAAGGATTTAATATCACAGCTTTGGCTTTGGCATAGTAATATTTTTTTAAGCAAATGTCAGACACAGGTGTGCAGGGAATTAAAAAAGCCAGATTCAGAGAGTGATTAAAAAGCATTCAGCAGCTGTCTCCCAAGTCATTTAATATATGTATATTTTTATATATATTTATACATATATTTTTCCATATAGAGTCAGTCTAAAAGCCAAATTGACAATTTGCAGCTGCAGCATCCCTAGGGCATTTTAAAGACCAGATCTCCTGTGTGTCCACCATCTTATTCAGCTCACAAAGCTTTTTTGGTGAGCCCACAACACCACCGTTGCAGCTGGAGCATTGCATTGCTTGGTTTTCACATCCACCAGCATGCTTCTTGTGTTCTCTGATTGCCTCCACACCAGCCATTCCATCTGGAGCCCCTGAGCCCAGCTGTCCTAGAAAGCCTTTTGCATCCCCCTGCTCTCATGTCATGCCCCAGATCTGTTGTGAAGGACATGTTTCAAAATACTCTGAAGCAAAGCCAGACTAGCAATGCTGTAACCTTACAGAAAGTACGTTCCCTCTACTTGAAATATCCAGGCCTTCTCCAAAACATTTGAGCCCCTACTTCAATCATTTTGAGTCACCCCCAGCCTGACCAAAGGGTCTGTGTATTGATGGCCAAGGAGACACCGACCCATTGCAGTATGACAAACCTGAATCTTTTACGCTAGAGGGGAAAAAGTGATCCTTGTACAGGACTATCAGAGGACATCTTTTGCTTGAGAGCCCTTTAGCCATTCCTAGATTCATAGAATTATACAATCATAGAATGGTTTGGGTTAGAAGGGATCTTAAAGCCCCTCCAGTCCAACCCCCTTGCCATGGGCAGGGACACCTCCACCAGCCCAGGCTGCTCCAAGCCTCATCCAACCTGGCCTTGGGCACTGCCAGGGAGGGGGCACCCACAGCTTCTCTGGGCAACCTGGGCCAGGGCCTTACCGCTGGATTAGCGCAGGAAAGTCTTTGCACTTCTGAGTCTCAGGATGAGTTCAGTTTTCAGAATAAATTTTCCAAAATCAGCCACTTATTTGGAGGCTCCTAACATATTGATTATGCATTGGCTGCATCGAAAGAAGTGTGGCCAGCAGATCGAGGAAGGTGATTCTGCCCCTCTACTCTGCTCTTGTGAGACCTCACCTGCAGTACTGCTTCCAGTTCTAGGACCCTCAATGTAAGAAGGACATTGAGCTGCTGTAGTGGGTCCAGAAGAGGCCACGAAGATGCTCAGAGGCTGGAGCACCTCCCCTAGAAGGACCAGCTGAGAGAGTTGGAGCTGTTCAGCCTGGAGAAGAGAAGGCTCTGAGGGGTCCTAATTGCAGCCTTCCAGTTCCTGAAGGGGTCCTACAGGAAATCTGGGGAGGGACTTTTTACAAGCATTGGCAGCAATAGAAAAAGGGAGAATGGTTTTAAACTGGAAGGGGGGAGATTTAGACTGGATATTAGAAAGAAATTCTTTACTGCGAGGGGGATGAGGCCCTGGCCCAGGTTGCCCAGAGAAGCTGTGGGTGCCCCCTCCCTGGCAGTGCCCAAGGCCAGGTTGGATGAGGCTTGGAGCAGCCTGGGCTGGTGGAGGTGTCCCTGCCCATGGGGGTTGGACTGGATGAGCTTCAAAGTCCCTTCCAACCCAAACCATGCTGGGATTCTATATTTGAACACCAAGTCCAGCTGGTTAACTTGAGCTGTGTTAGTAACTTCCACTGGATATGAGAGGCACCTGATTAGACTTGGACTTGTGACAGAGTAGAAGACAGTGTGACAGGTTTCTGAAGCTGCTCAGATCTCACTTAAAGTAGAGATTACAAGCCAGAATTCAAATGTTGTGGGAGAGGGTAGAGAAAGCATTTCCCTGAATGTTATGCTCAGCAAATGTATAGTTCCAGGGGAACTGATATTCACTGAACAAAATTGGAATTTAAAATTAGTACTAACCAAAAGCCTTCTGTGGAATATTCTTTGGTATGAAAATGAGTTGATCATCGTCTCATGTCTCATTCTGAAAAAGTGCCTAAATGCTTACATTTTAATGCGATTGAAATGGAACACTTTGACTATGCAGGGAATAAACATTTCAATGTTTTGTTTTTCACTGACTCATTTCAGAATGCTATTATATATAAACCTATTTTATATTCTGTTTTATCCAGAGACGCACATGTATTTTTATATAAATATATATATGCACATATATTATAAGTATTATGCATATATATTTAGCAATTTAGCTTTGTGTTAACATGTTAGAAAACCAGCATCTTTTCCTCCCACTCAGAAAAACAATGAGCAGAAGCAAATTTAAAACACTGAATGCTATTCAGTAGAACCAGATACCTCTCATTTAGATACAGCACAGCCTCCTGCACAGTAGCATGATCCTGTTCAAAGATAAAAACATTGTTTTCCTGACAAGGAGAGGAATTCACATGCCTTGGACATCACCTACCCTTCGTCAGTGCAATGATCAGCTTATCGAGCTCATTCACTGTCCTCATAAATGGGATGGACCAAAGCCAGCTGTGAACTTGCTGGAAGCAGTTTCCTCATATTTGTGCTGCAAGCTGCAAGGAGCAGATCTGTGAGACATGGCGTCATTTGGGCTGTCAAGAAATATTTCTGAAGTGTTTGCTAGCATGTCTCCGGCAGGAAAACCACCAAGAAATATAGACAGAGATGTTGGTAATCTCTAAAAGAGGGCTTCCCTAAACCAGTGTAGGACTCTTAAACCCCTAAATCCCAAGTTCGCATTGATAGTTAGGCTTTCTAGGTTAAAATTCTCCTCTCCCCTCTGCTCCTTCCCTTGTCACCTATAGGTGAGAAAGACCACTGATAGATGAGTGAATCCATCCCCTATTGCATGTTTGGAAGCAATTTCAGGACCTTCACAGGAAAAGATGGTCCTCTGCTTTCCTCAGGAAGACATTTAAGGCTCAAAGAAGAGTGAGAAGATGAGATGTGGCATCCAACCCTACTTATTGTCTCTTCATGGGAAATGGCATCAAGGGCTACATTTACACTGCGTGTTACGTCCTAGAACACAAGTTTTAGCCTCTGACTTGCTTGTAAAATTACAGCATAGTGCAAGGAGGGCTGGATGTGCCTCCAAATTTCCAATCTCACTGTTTCCTTAGGATCATCAGCATTTCTCTCTCACTATATAATTACAATGGGATGTAAGTTCTCTTCAAGACAGTGATTAGGACTACTCTTTGTCGTGTCTTCTCCAGAGGAGCTTTAAGTAGACTTCCAAGAAGCATAGCTAGGGGTCCAGCGTCCTCCCTGATTGTCTGATGTCCAATATCCTCCAGCTTTCTTGGGGCACATCATGACTCCCATGCAATAAAAGACTTCCAAGAAGCATAGCTAGGGGTCCAGCATCCTCCCTGATGTCTGATGTACAATATCCTCCAGCTTTCTTGGGGCACGTCATGACTCCCATGCAATAAGCATAGCTGGGATCAGGGCTGCTGTAATTTTGGGAGACGTCTAACAATAAAGAGATGGTGATTCAGAAAGAGACATCACCCACCATTAGGGAACTCAGATAGGATAGGGAGATGATTCAGAAAGAGACATCACCCACCATTAGGAAACTCAGATAGGATGGGGAGGATGCTGGATCTTGAGCCCTGCTGGGGGCCAGTCCTTGATTCATGGACTGTTTACAAGTGAGTGATGTAATTGTTAAGTTAACAAATTAAAGGTTTGTAGACACTTTTACTAGATCTACAGCAGCACATCTCCATTTTCCTCCTGCCATGATTATTGCTGAAGCTGATGCTGCAAGGGGGTGCTACTCTCAAGCAGCCCTATTCTTTATATACTTACCCCAAATACCCTAAAAAACCACTGATGTCAGCCTGTGCAGCAAAGTGGGAGATACCATATCCTCGATGGCCAGAGACAGAGAACAGTGGACTTGGAATATGCATTTCCTAGAAGGTTTGGATTTGACTTAAGTACTCTGAACTTCAAAATCCATCATTAGATTTAACACCACTGCCACAATCCACAATTGAACAATGTCCCTGGATAATGCTGCAGTCACTTTGCTATTATTTTCGAGTACACTTACTTCTGTAACTGCATTTTGCTAATAGTTTACAGAACATGGTAGAATTTTTGCTTTACCATCCCTAGGGGGTGCTTTGATGAAGGGCTCAAAGCTGACTCATCTCCTATAACAGGTATTTTGTTTCTCATTGCTCTTTTCAGGTTGAGGTCTTATGTAAAGCACACATGGGCTGGCAGCACATGTACAGAATAATGTCTTTAAGTTTCCCTCTGTGTTCACCGCTTTCACAGATTTCAGAAGATACACTATGCAATGCCCACACTTTGTCCGTGTCTCTTTTGCTGTTTCTTGTCCACATCAACACATGTTGCAGTCATCCCTAATGTCAAAACCTCTGCATGGAAAGGCTCTCATTGCACTTTGTCAAGCCACTTCATCAAGTTCCCACTGAATCCCATTTCATCAGGGGACTCTGAAGAACTTTACATTTTTTGACTGCTACTTTTTGCCATGTAGCTTTAGGCAGTGAGAAAGTCCTACTTGATACTCTGTCAGTTGGAAATTCTGATGCCCTCAACTGACATGTAATTTGTCTTTGTCCCTTTCTCACTGTATCTTTTATCTTCATCTGATTTTGGTTCTGACTGTCACATTATCTTCTCAAGCCACAGGAATGCATAATTTAGGACCTGAATTGTAATACTGAAAGGACAGAGGCACTGCTTACTCCACCTTGATTGATGGATGTAGAAGGCCTGACCTCCTACATCTCTGCTCTGTCCTAGCTGGGAAGCTGACAGTTCTGGAGCCGTCCTCCCTAGGGAACATTTGGTCCTAAAGGTGATGGCAACTCCTGCTGACTTCACTGCCATAAAAAGACAGGTAGAGAACTGAACAGCACGTTAGGTACAAGTCAGCATTCCTGTGGGCTCAGCTCCTGGGAACTCCAGAGTTTTGCTGGGCTCCACCACTTTCTTCTGAAGACCTCCACATCCACATTTTTGAGATGGGTTTGCAAGAAAATGCATGACTGTTGCCCCTCATCCATTTGGACCTCTTCCACTCACACTGAATTAAAATTGCAAAGAGTACCTTGATAGTCATCACCTCCACATGAGTGCAAAGCAAGTCAAATGGGAAGGGAATATTGCAGTTATCAGTTGAAGCTGGCTTGGTGGAGGGTGCTGCATCTCCCAGAAGCCACCTAAGCATCGTTAACTCTAGCCCTAGGTAAAATGAAAAATGGGCTCACAAGGGCTTTGTAACTAGCATATACAATGTGCACATCATCCTTGGTTCACATTCTGTAGTAGCCATGCCATACAAGATATCTGCCACCAGTTCTGGGCTTACATGGTAGCTCTTTCTCTCAATTAATAATGTTTCTCAGAAATCTTAAGCTTCAGCATTGCTCACTGAATGAGATGCCAACTGGCATGTTACACACACCTGTGTCATTTGGCCAGGCACATGGGCATGCTGTCTTCTCTATTGGGATTACAACTGTCCTGATTCAGTTGCAAAGTGTGAAGATTCGATCTTCACAGCAATAAATTCAGATATTTTACAGTACAGCTGTGAGAAGAAAGAGCCAGGTTTTAAATTTTAAATCTGGCAGCACCATCACTCAGCAGCTCAACATCAATCTGTGCTGTAAATAACACTGTGATTCCCAATATGAGTTTTCAGACTTCTTGTGGATTGCGCTGACTTGTCAACCAATTAATCTGATCAGCTCATTGCTGAAACATCTGTTTAGAGTGAAGATGCCTGGTTGTAAACAAACAAAAGAAACCCAAAACAACCTGTTTGGCGCTGTGGGTGACAGAGTTGCAGATGCATTTTATACAAACTGAGACCAGAGTTGCCAGCCTTCACTCAGTGGTGGCAGGACCAACTTGCTGGTGCTGATCCTTAGGCTTTATGCTGTAAAGGCATCCAAAATTTTAGCACAGTATGTGTGGACATCGTTTGCTTTATCATTCCTGTATACACTGCAGACTGCTGCTTCCTCCCCATGGTGTCCTAGAGAGACATTTCTGCTGGAGCTTGGGGAGTTTGTTCACCCCTAACCACAATGAAGCTGCAGCTTGGGAAAAATGTTTTTGGGATGAGGTTGTGGAGATTAGGAAGCTATTTAAAGCTCACTGCCTACTGCAGGTACCCATGGACAGCAAGGGCTGATTACAAAACGCCTGAGACCACTTTCTGAGGACACACCATGAAGGAAGAAAAACAAATCTCTCAGTCTCAGGACTGCCCTGGTCCCTGGAGAGTAAAATGTCTGAAGAATCTCTCTTTTTAAACAAAATGAAGAGTCTGCCTGTGGTATGTGCTGGATTAAAAGCTATTTCTTTTTCCAGAGGGAGTCCTTCGTCTGAGCTGCTGCTGGTCACATGCCTTGGTATCATGGTCCCCAAAGAGGCAAAAAAATGGCAGTAATTTCAGATTTATTTTCAGAAAAAAAAATAAAGGAAAGGTGGTGGCAGCACCTGGGAATATTAACTTGTACCTTTAGAGGTCACTTGATGGCAGCACTACTGAAATTCAAATAACTTCCTAAATTAACATTTGATCTTGCAGAGAATTTAATTTAGAAAGATTTGAGCGAGAGGAGATGAGATGACCTTCCTTGTAACTGCAAGCTGCTGCCTAAATGTGGAGCTTGAATCTGCACAACCCGTGATGAAGAGTTTATACAGCTGTGTGCCTTTGATATGAGAGTCCTGAATGCTTCAGAATATGCCATGAGGTGGGAAATATCCTGAAGGTCAGAAATGTTTACTCTATTAGATAAAAAAGGAGTGTTAGTCCTGGCAGTAAAGCAGTCAGATTTTCACAAATACATGGGATAAATTAGATTAATTTTGGAAAGAATTTTTGTTAAAGAATCTGAAAGATATTTATAAAATCTCTACAACTTGACCCTTTTCCATTTTTGATACGCTTAAGGCTAGAAGCATGCACAGAATCGTTGTGTGTGGCCTCCAGAGATGAGCTCTTCCATATTTCTGTCCCAAGGTAGGATCAGGTATAATTTCTGGCCCTATCAGGTGGTTTGCTCAAACAGCTTTCAAAGGACCCCAATGATAGTAATTGAACAATGTCCCAGATAATGAATTTCAGCTCTTCACTATCCCTTCCTTTAGGAAATTCTTATTAATGGATTTTGTCGTTCTTGCAGTTTATGCTTTTCACTTCTTTTTTCACATGCCACAAATATGGAAACAGATTTCTGCCTTTTCTTTGCTGGAACACTCTCCATATATGAAAATTCACAGCTCATGGCAGAGCTTGCTGAGTGGTGAACGACATGGGGATGTCAGCTGTGGATGGTCTTTCCTCTGCAACACATTGCAGAGAGTCCTGATGTCCTAACAGCAGCAAATGGCTCATAAAAGAGACTCTGCTGGTCCAGGAGTGGTGAAGATCTCAAACTGGGCACCACAGGATGATGCTTTCCTTACTTTTAGAAGCCTCTAACCTTTTACACTGTGAAGGTGATTTACACAAAATAAACACACTTGTGATAATAATGACATTGTCCAGCACTAGGTGGAAATGGCAAGGAACGGATCCCTGTGTATGTTCCCTAGGGTGGTTATAGTGGTTTTCTCTATTGCAGTAATATCCTTGTGAGTGTGTTTGAAGCTGGATAAAGGTGATTTAGAATGGACAACGGTAGCCACTAAGGTGCAAGGAGGAAAAAAATTAGACATAAATTACATTTTACAAAATCAGAGGCAGCATCTTTATCATCATGTGCCCTGTCAAGAGCCAGCTGCTAATACCATTAATGTCTTTAAGGTCAAGGTCAAAGAGTAGCTGCACTGCTGAACCTACAGACAGAAACAAGCTCTCCTGTCATGTAAGGAATGAAGTTTGGCCCTGTAAGGCAGGAAAAGCTTGCAGGATGGCAGGAATTGCTTCTAGTGCTCATTAGATGGCACCCTTCCTTTATGTTAGAAAGGGAAGGAGCAGCTTGGCTCCTTCTGAATTCGCTACAGTCTCCCTAGCAAGCGTTAAAAAAAATAGATTCTTCCCACTTTTTGTCATTGGTAAGTTTTTATGTTAGTTGCTGTGTCAACCTGCCACCCACACTGAATTCACCTCGCCCACCCAAACTTTCCCTGTAATAGCAACCCAATCCCATTCCCCCCTTCCAGCTCAAGCATGACTCACAGCGATGCTGTGAAAAGCCAAAGGTGAGCATGTTCCTCCCTCTGAAGACACCTCCAAATCACTCTTGGTTGAAGCAATTCCTAGACAGAGAGTTTATAGTTTTATATCTATCTATCTATCTATCTATCTAGACAGTGCTCTCTGAGGTATTTCCAATGTGAGAGACTCAATCAATGCATAATGATATTATGTAATTTGGCAGCATAATATCCCATGACTGAAGCCCTTTTCAGTCATGGGAGAGAGCCCTGAATTGTAATGCAAAGTATAGTGTCAGCAGAGAGGGTCAGTGTCATGTTCATGGAGCATCAAAACTGTCTTAGTGACCTTGGTTTGATGGCTCATCATTAGACATCAACCTCTGCTTCCAAACACTTCATGAATATTTTACTTTGCATAAAATGTATGCCTTTAGGATGGCCATGTTGGTGATATTTTTTCATCCTTTTTAGCCATAGGAAACATTCTCTTTTCATCAGCTGAAGATTTAAGCTCAGCAGTTAAGCTTTTTTAATTGATTCTGGCATTCGTCATGCCTTTAATTGACTGCTTAGCCACTTCATGATTTTAAAGCCAAGTCTTTTTTTTTTTAGGGGGTGTCCCTTCTATTATCTAACTTTGAAAGACAAGTTGTTAGCTTGCAAATCAGGTTCATTCTTCTAGATCTGAGTGAAGAACACTGTTAATAGAACAAAAGCTAAAACAAAACAAGCACCTTGATCTATAATCTATAAACGACTAACACTTTGTTCAAGACACATAGAAATTGTATTAGAAATTGCTATGAAACTAATTAGGATGGGAGCAAATCACAACTAAAATACTCTCTAACTTCATGACACTCACAAATGAAGCAGAATTAATGGTATCTAGGGTTAGTAGTCAATGCTTATTACAAACCCAAATGGTGTGCTTTGTAAATTTATTGGTGCACCTGATATGATGTTAAAACCAATAAAGCAGCTGACATTTACTGGTTGAAAAAGTAATAAAATATGATGTTTCAGTTCCTGCGTTCTAGCAGTTCTCAAATTGATGCTCCTGCCACTGTAAATTACTCAGAATCATTTAATTCCTCAGAACACCTGCTCTGCAGTTTATTTGCCACGTGAAATCAGAGGTCTCATTCATCTGTGTTCCCATTTGTACTGGTGTGAACCTTCCAGCTCACAGAGATAAAAGGAAAAGGGAAGCTGGCTGACCCGCTTGCTCCTTTACTGCTATTACTGCTTGTATTATGTTTGTACTTAAGGACTTAGAGGTCCCTGTTGTGCTTGGCATTGCGCTAAGAGGAGCAGACAGTGCTGCTTCTAAGGAGCTTATAATTTAAGTAGAAGTGTTACAGCCAGGGTGGAGGAAAAGTTATAGCACACAGAGTGTGACAGCAGCAAACTTTTTCTTATTCTTGCTTGTCATTTTTTAGAGTAACTTATTTTTTACTATGTGTGGACAAGCAGACAGTGAGAAGGCTAAAGGATCAGGTAGAGAGAAGGGGAAGGAGGGAATGGTAAGAACTGCAAATAGAAGGAAAGTCTAAGGAATCAAGGGAAGAACTTGGGGAAAAAGAGCAGAAAAATGTGATTGTATATTGCAGACAGCTCCCTGGATCCAGAGGTCTAAATGCAGATGGATTCCAACTAATCATTTCACCAAGGCACCTTATTTAGGAACCCCATTGCCTTGCATTTGCTGTATTTAACAGATGGAAATGAAGGTCGAATCGTCCTTCGGAACTGCTTCTCTGTCTCCCTTGATGATGGACCAGTTCCAGAGGGACCACATTCTGCCTGACACAGGGGCCTCAGATTAATATCTGAAGTTCAATGGGATCAATCCAGGCCTTGGTGTTTCCAAATGGTGTTTGACTCATCTTGAGATCTCCCTAATGCCATTCCACACCCATTAGGTTATTGGGTAGAGGGATGACCTTAGCTAATCATTTTTACAACATTATTTTTCCACTGAATCTCTGCTTTACCTGCTGCTATTTCTTCCAGATAGAGAATTTGGATGTTTTTTTTCCTCTAGACTCTCTTAATCCCCCAATAGCACATGGTGGAGCGTACTGGAGATGGGGCAGTACCCTGGTGTGGTGTGGTTAATCTGTTCTTCCTCCAGCATCGGCTGCAATTCAATATGGACAGTCAGTTCCCAGAGAAATGAAACAGAAAGCTCCTCTCTAATGCTGTTTGTCAGAAGTCCTTAATATCATACTTGCCTTTTAGCCTTACTCATCAACATCCAGAGGGGAAAAAAAAGCCCCACCAAAGCCAAGAAGCCTTCTGATTAAATCAGATTTGACAGAACTTTCTGCAAGAACAATGGCTTTAAAACCAGCTAGACAAATGCTTCTAAAAATAAACCAAATTGATCTGTCACCTCTGAAAAAAAAAATCAATCTTAAGATGAAAGAAAAAATTCTATTATTCCTCTTCCACTTTCTTATAATTATTTTTGAAGTCTGGGTCTCACCAAGAAAGCCGTTTTAGTCAGTTCTTTTAAAATGGGTTAGAGAGCTCCTCCATTCTTTTTCTTTTGCCCTGGTGTGGCAGCGTGGTACACACCACCATTCATGTCTGCAATGAAATAAAGAATGTAAATTTAAATTCCAAGAAAAATAAAATTACATAAGAAGAACCTGAACTTCACAGAATCACAGAATCACAGAATCACAGAATGGCTCGGGTGGGAAAAGGCTCTGAGATCATCACATCCAACCGTTCCTGTCTACCCCCTAAACCATATCCCTAAGTACCTCATCTACCCGCTCTTTAAATACATCCAGGGATGGTGACTCCACCACCTCCCTGGGCAGCCTGTTCCAGCCTCTGACAACCCTCTCAGTAAAGAACTTCCTCCTTATCTCTAACCTGAACTTAAATGTATTCCTACTGTTGCCAAAAGATTATTAAAGTTGCTTTCATTTAATCACATATTCACCTGGTTTTGAATCTCCCACTGGCTAAAAAAAAAAGTAGATTTTGAAAGATATATAAGGAAACTTCAATTAACAATCAGTTCTCCTTGAATCCTGGTAATCTCGAAGTAGTACATCACTGCAAGTCAAAAATGCTCTCAATAGGATAGATACATAGGTAGGTAGGTAGGTAGGTAGGTAGATAGGTAGATAGATAGAGAGATGGATGGATGGATGGATGGATGGATGGATGGAAAGATAGATAGATAGATACATACATACATACACACATACACGGATGGATGGATGGATGGATAGATGGAAAGATAGATGATAGACAGACAGACAGATAGATAGATTGATTTTGCACACCCAAACATTGGATCTAATGTTCACACAGGTCTATGGAAAGACGGTTGTTGATTGTAATGGGCTTTGAATAATATTTATAAATGCAAGCTGCTGCTAAATGTATCTGCCGTCTCCCAAAACAGACAAATGATGGTGAGAGAAGAGAGATTTCTCAGTCCTCAGAGAGAAACTCCCAGGGACATACAAAAAATTCAGGCTAGACTTTTGTATGAGGAAATGACAGAACAGACCGTCTCCTGAGAAAGCCTTTTTCCTAGCCACAGTATATGGGAGTTGCTTTAAATTCTGAGTCATTCTGGGGGATTGTTTTTGCTGGTATAGCTGATTATTTGTTATCTGACTCATTCAATCAAATGAATCTCTCTCTGCAATTCAAGATAGAGTATTTTCAATGTTTGTTTGCCTTATTTGACAGGCTATGTAATGAACCCTCTATTATTTAACAATGTAATTATTACACTAATCACCAGGTGAATACATTAATCATCAAATGATTGCATGACAGGGAAGCCTTCCAGACAACACAGCACTATGATTTGTCTGTCTTCTGTGACACTACAAGTTCTCACAGTTTGGGTTAGGATTTCTTAGTTTTCAGGATCATTTTTAGAGTATTCCTGATTAGTTTCCCATTTCCTTTTCCCCAATTCCTTTCCCCAAAGTATGTTGTACACACGTTAAACTGTCATCCCTAGCAGCTTTTGTCTGCATCCCAGGATAATGACAGAACATTGAATAAATCCTGTTTTAAAATATTTCTTATTAGCAGATGCCATTTATAGAGGAATGCAACCTACTGCATATTTATTCATCAGTATCCTTCATTTGTTCTTAATATGCATGTTATCCTTTTACCATGAAAATTTTATTAGATTGGCCTCTTCCTATGTCACCCTGAATGTATGCAAATACATTTTCTTGGACACTTGTAAATGCAACAGCTTACACTCCGCAATGTCTTCTTAAAGTTATTGCTTGTTTAGCAGACATGGATTTATCCTGTGCATAGAAAAGGTTAAAACAAAGAATGAGGATTTTAGGATGGCTTTAGTATTGGCTGATGTGACAAACCCATGCCTGTACACATCTTCCCAGGCTATATTTAAGTTGATGAGCTTGTTGACCCTAGCAGTAGAAATAAAAGGATATTAAATTATAAGTATAGGTCTGTTACATCGGGATAACTCTTGGCAGTTGCATCCTCTGACTAAAACCCAGAATTTCTTGGTCATTAAGAGTGAGCACGTGTGGAATGATGGATTCAGAGCACACATGAATTTTGATTTGTAGATGCAATCAGCCCATTCTTTATGTTCTTGATAGGCCTTAAAAAATGCAAATGCTGAAGCAAGCTGAGAGCAGCTCATGTTGATCAGTGGTATCAAATGAAAAGGATTTAGTAACAGTAACAAGATCATTTTATCTCCTTTAAGCTTAATTTCTAAGAACTCTTCAGGTAACAGTCTTTAAAGTAGTGATATAATTTGTCTTCCATTTACAAAGGAACAAAAAAAAAAGCCACAAACTTTAAATCCTAAAGGCCTCAAACACATTGGATATCATCAATAAGGATAATATTTCAAACGCACAAATATAACTGGAAATGTAACCATTAAAAAAAAA
>NW_010198518.1:0-811 GCF_000695765.1 Mesitornis unicolor | reverse complement strand
GGGTTTGGCTGATCCCAGTACTGTCATCACCTCTCACCATGAGTAAAATGTTGGGGAGGTGGCCTTGGCCATGAGAAAAGAGAATTTTGGGGTGGGTTTAAGGTGCTACTGGGGATTTTGTTCAACTGCTGTGGGCCTGTGGTGGGTGAAGACCTCGTAGGAGTAAGTGGTGGGGCTTACTCGGTGTTATTTAGAACATCTACTACTACTCAGTTTAGGATATCTACTACTCGGTCTTATTTAGGATGTCTACTACTCAGTGTTATTTAGGACATCTACTACTATTTAGTTTAGGATATCTACTGCTTGTTGTTATTTAGGATGTCTACTACTGCTCGGTGCTGTTTAGGACATCTACCACTGCTCAGTGTTGTTTAGGATATCTCCTACTGCTCGATGCTATTTAGGATAACTGCTACTGCTCGGTGCTGTTTAGGATCTCTACTCCTGCTTGGTCTTATTTAGAACATCTACTGCTCGGTGTTATTTAGGACATCTACTACTACTCGGTTTAGGATATCTACTACTCAGTGTTATTTAGGATGTCTACTACTGCTCGGTGCTGTTTAGGACATCTACCACTGCTCAGTGTTGTTTAGGATATCTCCTACTGCTCAATGCTATTTAGGATATCTGCTAGTGTTCGCTGTTGTTTAGGACATCTACTGCTGCTTGGTTTGGGACGTCTACTACTGCTCGGTGCTGTTTAGGATCTCTGCTCCTGCTTGGTCTTATTTAGAACATCTACTACTGCTCGGTCTTATTTAGGATGTCTACTACTGTTATTTAGGACATCTACTACTACTCGGTT
>NW_010198517.1:0-2222 GCF_000695765.1 Mesitornis unicolor | reverse complement strand
GAGGTAAGGAGTACTTGAAATGGTCCTTCCCGCTGTGACTCCGAAGTTTTCTCTGCAAGAGACTTTATATACACATAATCTCCAGGTTGTATATCATGCACAGGTCCATCTAAACCTCTACTTCGAGTCCCAACTACATGTTTTTCAGTTCTCTTGAGTTGTTTGCTTAATGCCACCATGTAGGAAGTCATAATTTCTTCCCCAACTTGGGTAGATATTCCTCTTTGTATTCCATAGGATGGCCCATACAAAATTTCAAAAGGGCTCAGTCCTTCCTTGACCCTTGGTCTAGTTCATATTCGCAAAAGAGCCAGAGGAAGAGACCGAAGCCAAGCTAAATTAGTTTCCGGTCTCAACTTCACAATGTGCTGCTTGATCAAGTGGTTCATTTTTTCTACTTGGCCACTTGACTGAGGGCGATATGGGGTATGAAGTTGCTAATCTATACCCAAATGACGTCTAATTTGTTGTACTACTTTTGAGATGAAATGTGGTCCCCTATCAGAAGTTGGGGTTGCTGGAACCCCAAAATGTGGTATTATTTCTTGTATTAACATACTGGTTACCTCTTGAGCCTTAGCCGTTCTAGTAGGAAATGCCTCTGGCCAACCTGAAAAGGTATCAGTTAGCACCAATAAATATCAATACCCCCCTTTTCCTGGGAGTTCCAAAAAATCAATCTGCCATTGTTGCCCAGGCCCATTGCCTTTCCCAATTTGGCCCATCTCTGGTCTGGGGGTGTTTTTGGAATTAATCTGGAGGCAAAGATCACACTGCTGAGTCACTTGTCTCACAGTGGTGTATAAATTCTAGCTACGATCTCTCTGATAAGGTGTTTATATAGAGCTTCTGCCCTCTGATGCCTTTTTCTATGTTCTTCCCTTACCAAGGACCATATTAAACAAGAGGGAATAATTAGTTTTCCTTGTGGGGTGAGAGCGCACCCTTCATTATTGTATGACCCTTCCAGGTCTGTGATAAGCTTTTGATCTTCCTTGGTATACTCTGGCTTACCTTCTAGGGAGATTCGCCCATCAGGGACCAAAGCCCCCTCTATTTTTACCTCGCCTTTGGCTGCCTGTTTTGGCTCTCTTTCTGCCAGCTCATTTCCTCTTTCCAACTCTGAGCTCACTTTCTGGTGCGCCTTGATGTACATGATCACCACTTTCTCAGGGAGCTGGACTGCTTCCAACAGTTTCAGGATCTCCTCTGCATGTTTGATATTTTTCCCTTGTGAATTTAATAATCCTCTTTCCTTCCAGATTGCTCCATGCACGTGTACAACTCCAAAGGCATATTTTGAATCTGTATAGATATTCACAGTTTTGCCTTGGGCCAATTCCAAGGCATGGGTCAGAGCACTTATTTTTGCCTTCTGTGTAGAGCTATTTATGGGCAGAGGTCCTGACTCTATTACTTCCTGGCTTGTGGTACTGGCATATCTAGCATACCTTTTACCGCTTAGGATAAAGCTACTTCCATCCGTGAACCAGGTTTCTGCAGCTCCCATAGGGCTGTCTCTCAGGTCAGGACAGCTTGAGTACGTTGCTTCAATGGTCTCCAGACAGTCATGATGCACTGGTTCTCCTGTGTTACCACTGAGGAAGGAAGCTGGGTTGACAATGTTAGTGACTACGATCTCCACATCATCTTGTTCTACCATTGTAGCCTGATATTTCAAGAATCTTTGTGGGGAAAGCCAATGTCCCCCTTTCACTTCCAATACTGCAGATACCATATGGGACACCAACACAGTCATTTTCTGGCCCAGAGTGAACTTTTGGGCTTCCTGGATATATAGTACCACGTCTGTGACTGCTCGCAAACACCCAGACCAACCTTTTGCAGTTGTGTCCAATTGTTTGGAAAAGTATGCAACTGCTCAACGATACGTGCCCAGGTCTTGTGCTAATATTCCCAGGGCAATCCCCTGCTTTTTGTGGGAAAAAAAAGGAAAAATGGCCTACTCACATCTGGGAGTCCCAAGGCCGAGGCTGATATCAGGGCCTTTTTCAGTAGCTCAAAGGCCTGCTTCTTTATTCCATTGAAGGTATTTCTGTTCGGTGTTTGCTAGTACATACAGGGGTTTAACAAGCAGTCAATAGTTATAGATCCATAGCTGGCAGTACCCAGGAAAGTTTGAAACTCTTTCACTGTTTGCGTCCCCGGGGTTTGGCATATTGCCTCTTTCCGGGCCTGTCCCAAAGTCCTTTGTCCAGCAC
>NW_010198516.1:0-330 GCF_000695765.1 Mesitornis unicolor | reverse complement strand
ACCACCTGCACTGTCCCCGGTTGCTCTACGGTACAACGTAGGTGTGAATCAACGCCGCGCTGGGGTTCAGGGTCTGCTCGATGAACTCTCCCGGCCCTTTCATGCTACTTTTTGCTCTTTGGCCAGTGCAGACGCCAAGTTTGGGGAGGGCAGGGTCTGTGAAGGTCACTGCAAACCATCCTGGCTCTTCTCTGCAGAGAGTATGCAGCTTTTCCTTCCATCCATTTCCCTTCTGCATCTCCCCATCCAGAAACACATTAGCAGAGGAGCCGCAGAGAGTGGTCAACGCAGTGAAACAGTTCATGTGGCGGATGATGGGCATTGTTTCCC
>NW_010198515.1:0-3374 GCF_000695765.1 Mesitornis unicolor | reverse complement strand
TATATACACACTATTTTCCATATCTGAAATACCAAATATTAACATGTATTTTCTAGTCTGACTTTAGTCTATTTAATTTGCTGGTGACACACTCACATTTCTGCCATCACAGCCAGTTGCTTTATAACTTGTACTTTCATAAATATGCAAGAAAAATAATTTTACAAAAATTACTCTGAAGGCATGAATGCATTTTTAATATACTCAGTAATTAGCCAACTTCTTTTGAAAGTTTCACCTGAAAGAGAATATAGAGATTGTGCTCCAAAGGACTTCCAATGACAGACACATTTTCATTCAGATTTTTCCATAGCAGTTCATAGATCTTTTGCAAGGGAAGACAGTAAACACCTGACACTTCTGAGAGCAGAATTCAACAAATTGCGTAGAAAAATTCCATACTTTCCCATATTAGCTTTTTTTCTTACAGTTATAGATGTGATGAATTTTTACTAGTAAGTGCAGATTTTTGTTTTTATTTACAGTTGATGATTTAAGCCTCATGTTGGAACACTAAGGAGACCTTGGCTTTCATGCTGCAGTCAGTGGGAAACTTATCTCTTCTCTTATGGACTTCCAGCTGTGCTCTTAAGAAATGCGTTATGTCTGAAAGACTATCTCACTGAAGAAAAGGGAAAAAAAGGCAAATGGTGCAAATATGTCTTTTGCTGGTATAAGGAAGGTAATGTTTAAGGAACGAAAGGTCACTATCTAGCAGCAGTCCTATAGGTGATTCCCAATATATTAATTTTAGAGGCCTAAGGTGGCATTTTGGATGGTTTTTATAAAGTTGAGCTGGAAAATGCAATGGTGTCAAGTTCAGATCTTAGTCTGGGGAATCTATCACTGTGACTATCTGTTTGGAGTCTCTGCTGTGAAATGTGAAGGCGAACATGTTCTATGGGGCAGTCACAGCTCACATAGAGCTTGAAGGGATACAAGTGTTGTCTCCCTTATTTTCTCCACAGCACACAAAACCTTCTTGCCATCACAGTACAGTCTCTGGCACCTTTTCCACTGCTCTACTTCCCCACGCTGCTGGAGGGGCAGGAAACTGGACAGGGATGGTCCTGCCATGCTACTCAGTGAGCAAAGGTGGTTATGCATCCCTCACCCTGTGGAAGGAAAAATCTTGATGCACTTCACCTCCGTAGGAGAAGAATGCTCTCTGTAAATATTTTATAAAGTTGAAAGTCTGAATCAGATAAAAGAAGATACTAAGGAAAAACAAGAGGATGTTGAAAACTCAAGGTAGCTTTTGCCTACAGGTCTAATCTAGGGTCATTTAAAAGTAGAGTGGCACTCACTGAGACAATAAACCTTTCTTCTCCTTGGGAATTTATCATAAAAATGTGAAATAGCAGCTAGGTACCTGTGCAAAATCTAAAGAGAAAAACAGCACTGTTGTTTAAGTGACTACAATATGTCAGTTTATTTAACAGTCTGTTTAACACATTTTAATGAAAAAAATTGTGTTAAATAAAGGTGTTGAGGAATTTGTTTTGGTAAAACCTAAGTAGTTTTAGTGAAATTTTGCATTTAATTGCAATTTCAAGGAAAGTAAAAAGAAATGTTTTTAAAGGTTCTGTATATAGAATCTTTAAAATAAATTTAACAACATTTATCGTTCAATACCTGGAGCCACTAAATGTCACTGCTCCTCATCCAACAGTAAAACTAATGTTCCTGCTTGGCGGTATGGTTCATAATGTCTTTATTTTTTCCCCTTCATAAAATTCTATTTGGATTATAAATATTGTAGTAAAAGATCGTAATTATACAAATTCTAACATAAAATCATGGCCCAAGATGTTTTATTTCAAGACGATATCTGTTGCTGTGGTTACATCAAGTTTACTGGAGTTATAAATGTAAATAAACTGTACCATAGTTTTATCTCAGTATCTCTATTATAACCCAGATTTGCTTCATGGAACAGTAGCTTTTATAGTTCTTTGTAATGAAAGTTGTAGTTTTATTTTCTAACTACTGAGATTTTATGTCACTCACCCTGAGGCTGGTAGTTTTTAAAAGCAGATGAGGAATGGGATGAAAAAACAATTTTTTTTTTACTTTAAAGAGATCTGAGAATTCTTCATAGCATCATCTGCCCCCGCTTCCCTGGACAGGCCGTTCCTGTGCTTGATAACCCTTTCAGTGAAGAAATTTTTTGTAATAGCCAATCTCAACCTAGCCTGGGGCAACTTGAGGCCATTTCATCTTCTTGTGTCGCTTGTTACCTGGGAAAAGATATTGCCACCCAACTCACTACAACTTCCTTATCATCTTCTATCTTGGTTCCCAGTTATTTGGTGATGTCTGTAAGGTGCTCCTGAGATCCTCTAAGATGAAATTTTATGCAAGCACTATAATACACGCATATATAAAAGTATTTATATCTTTGACTACTTACTGCAACCAGCTTTGGAGTCCCCAGCATGAAAAGGAAATGGAAGTGCTGGAGAAGGTCCAGAGGAGGGCTACAAAGATGATCAAAGGGCTGGAGCACCTCTCCTACAAAGACAGGCTGACAGTTGGGGTTGTTCAGCCTGGAGAAGAGAAAGCTCCGGGAGGACCTTATATCGACCTTCCAATACCTGAAAGATGCCTATAAGAAATCTGAGGAAGAACTGTTTTCAAAGTCATGTAGTGAAAGGATGAAGGGTAATGGTTAAAAACTAGAAAAGGGTAGATTTAGGCTGGATATTAGGAAAAAGTTCTTCAATATGAGGGTGGTAGATCACTGGAACAGGTTGCCCAGAGTGGTGATGGAGGCCCCATCCCTAGAAATATTTAAGGTCAGGCTTGATGGGGCTCTGAGCAACCTGATCTGGTAACATTGTCTCTGTTCCCTGCTCACTGCAAGCGGGTTGGACTGGATGATCTTTAAAGGTCCCTTCCAACCCAATACATTCTATGATTCTATGATGCTGTCTCCATTTAAGGGTCAGAGAGCAGGATTTTCTCTCTATTGTACCCTACCTTCCCAGGGGGAGGATTTAAAAAAAGGGAATAGAGAAAAAGATGCTTCACACAAGGTTGGAATTTAAGACTGTAACAAGTTTAACGAAAAAACAACAACGGGGGAAAGGAAAAGGGAATTAATAAAGGAGAAAGGATATTTAACTATAAACAAAACCCAATCCAATAAGTCCCGAGTGGAAGTGTCCGAGCAGTGCCTCATGATCACTGCGACTGCTGTGACTCATCACCAGGGACCGCAGCGGGGCCAGGAGCGGATGGTGGTGGATGTTGCCGAGCATGTGGAGGTAGCCCCAGTCGCCCCAAGATGAGACAGGAAGCAGCCCAGGAAACCAGGAGAAAGCCTGCGAAAACCTTGGACATCCTCGGTTTTTTATAGACTGTGGCCGGAA
>NW_010198514.1:0-5747 GCF_000695765.1 Mesitornis unicolor | reverse complement strand
CGGGAAGTCCTACTCCCACTCCCAACATTGTAACAGCACCTAATAGATTCTCTATTTGCAGATTAGATATTTAAACCAGTGGTGCCTTTTAGTTGTAGCACTGCAAAATCCCCTTCTGCTTGGCTCTTTGAAATGACCTTCACCTCCTATCCCACACAGCCTTCTCCCCTAAAACATTTCCACAGCTTTCATCCCCCCAGCTTGATATTCTGCTATTTGAAGTAAAGCTATTGAGGATATTGTATTTAAACAATATTCCTGCATTCACCACATACATGTATACAGAATATGTTTACTCCACCATCTGCTTCCACTTATACACACACTTGTACTTCTGCCCTTGGGAAGATGAGAGCGAACTCCTGACAGATGTTTAGTCACATTGCTTAAAATTTCTGGAAAACATTCTTTAGAAACAGGAGAAAGACAGTGCTGAATTAAGACAAATTCCCTGTAAATCTATCAGAATTATGTATCTGGAAGAATTCTTGCAAAGATTAGACGTAGGAAAGAAACACTATCTCTTGCCTCCTTTTCACACTACCCAGTTACAACAGCGTCATTGACAGTCAGTGTAGGTTTTATTCAAAACCAGAGTTACTGCAAAATGAGATCTAAGACCTGCTGTATTTATATATCCATTCCCATCTCTTCAGTATCTGAGCACCTTCTAGTATAACTCTAAGTGATATAATTAGCACCTGTCAAGTGTGGCTTGCTCTCTCCACAGGATGGAAAGATTGCCTGTGGCTTTTCTTTTCTTCAAGTGTGCCCTATGCCATGTGTCTGTATTAGCCAAGGCATTAAAAAAGGGGGGAAAAAGGACTTTACACTTGGCACAAAGAAGAGAGGTGAGTGGTAAATCCTTTGGCAGTCTGTGAAGCTGTAGCTCTCCTGGTACTCAGTCTGCTGTTGACACAACATGGCAACTCCTCCACTTATTATTCTGCTAGTCCATCAGTTTCAGGGGCACCTTATGACCTTCAGATGGCTTTTGCATCCTCACAGGAACTTTCACAGATGGACCCTCATGTGCTCTAGATGGAAGGCAGAGGTTCCTGGATGCACAATGGTACTCTTCAGCTCTTTACCTCTCCAGCAGGCTCCACAGAAGCAACAACACTCCTTTCTGACTCCAGACAATCTTCCCATTCCTTCCTAGAAAGCTATCACCTCACTTTGGCTCTCCTTTCTTTTCCTCTTCTTGTGGATTAAGCTGGCTAGCTCCACACTATCCATTTATATCTTTGGGATGAATATGCAGCATGCGTCTGAGCTGGTTCCAAAAAAACCTCAGGTTCATTCACATTCCCTTTTTCCTCAACCTAAACAGTTCCCCTGTGACAGACAAGTAGAGCCATTACTTACCAAGGAGTTTAGACAGTCACACAGGCCTCCTGTGCCCTGATATATGAGCACCTTGTAAATAGCCACTCAGGTCTTGAATATTCAGCATGGTGAAATTTGTTAAGGCTAAAGGAGGGAAGAGTGAGGAGAGACATAAGTATCTTCAAATATGTAAAATATGGCTGCAAAAAGGAAATGAACAAAGTGTTTTTCATGTCTACTGGGGCTAGGGTAAGTAATAATGGGCTTAAATTGAAGTAAAAGAGATTTAGTTTGGACATTAGGGAAGAATTCCTTACTGTAAGGATAGTTAAGGATGGGAATATATTGCACAGAGAGACGGTGGATCCTCCATTACTGAAGATTTTAAAAAATTACTTGGATGAAACTGCAAAAATGTTTAGGTACAGTTCTGTTAGGTAAAAGATTACCTGGCTCCTAAAATCCCTTCTAGCTCTGCTAGGTGCTTCTGTGGAAAACTAACACAGGGAGCAGGGGTTAAACCTGATATATGGAGGCACCTGAGTACTGAAAAAATATTTGTCTATATTGCATACTGATCATTGTCACCTGGGGGAATCTGATTCCATTCTCCACATGCATTTTCATACAAGAAATGTCATTGCTTTTTATATTTGTCTTCCAGATTATGTTTTTTATCAACTTTTAAACAGGCCCCCATGTGAGACATTTATTTTTTGATGGTGTACGATCATTTCCCTGCAAGTTCTGTGGAACTGCTTTCTCATTTTCTAAAAATTATGATGACAGTTAACTCCAAAAATATTTCAAAGGGGTCCCATGGGCAAATGGCCTTCGCTTAAATGCAATGCATGTTTTAGCAACTCAGTTTGCCCTCAGCAGTGTTATTTGTTTTTCAAAACTATTCAAATTGCGTTCAGCTAGGATTTGATTAGTAGAAAGGTGAGATGACTTTGCTCTCTATGCTAGGTAATAAGCAGTTGCTCTAACCTTGATTATCTCACCAACAGAACATAATCTGCTGATCAAATTATTTTTGCATTGACATCCTTTTCTGAGAAGTAAAAGTACATTATTTTTAAATACTCCTACTCAGGAAGCTTAAATGTGGGACCAAAATATCTTCTTTTATTTTTCTATAATGCTGTAAAGCTGCAGTTCAGAATGGAGGATAGAGCCACAGTGTCTTGAAGTTGCACTGATTGGACCACAAATGCTGCTCCCCATTTCCCACCCTGGCTGAGTTCTCTAAGAAAAACTCCCATCCCATCATGTGGTGAGAGTTAGAGGAGAATGGAATAAGTGGGCAAAGCCACTCAGCTTTTTGGAAGCAGGGGCAGTGAGTTTAGAGAAAGGAGTTTCATCTGTATTGAACACCAATTATTAAAGAGGAGGCACTCTAGATTTTGTATTTTGACAACATAAGCAGAGATTGTAGTTACCTAATTAAGAATAAAATGATACATTATCCAGCAACTTTTATTTGAAAGAAAACTGGATTTTTAACAGGGACCAGTCTGATACAGGGACCACAAAAACTTTGAAAGTTATAATAAGCATTCTTCCATTTCAGAACTTATTTTTACAGACTCAGATAAAATTTTGCAGAGTAAAAGAATCTAGTGAAGGGGTTGGCCAAACATTTTCCCTGAATATGCTCACTAATTGGCTGTATCCTTAGGGGCATAGGGAAGGGAATGAGTCCTGGGAGGATATGATCCCAATGCATCGTGGGGAAGCAATCTGGCCTGAAAGGCACCACCCGGTTTAGGTTTTCAGATTGTTCTAAGGAATATTTTTTGTTCTTTACATTATGATATCTTTTCAGGTGAGACTCAGTTCTCTGCTATTTTTTTTTTAAAGGTAATATTATTTCTGGTATTACAAGTGAGTCCTCTCTCTGTACTGGTATCTCGTAAATGTCATTCAGGTTATTTGGCTAACTTGAAAGAGCAGAGATGGAAACAGGATGATGGCATTCACTGCATTAAAGGGGAGTTCCCAGATCTCCTACTAGCTTCCTGTCTCACCTGAGAAAATCTGTTACTTCTTTACGCCAAAGTTCCCAAAAACACAGGTATGATTATTATCTTTTTTCTCTGTTTTGTTTTATTGTGTCCATCTTGCCCATAGAGGTCTCTAGGCAAGGACTATCTTTTCCGATGCATGTTCATGTACAAAGATCTTGTTTTTGCAGCAGCTGTGAGAGCAGATCAAGTAAATCTCTTTTTTCTAAAGGAAGGTTTCTTGTGGGTGCATCTAGGTGACTGTATGAAGGAATCACTCTCCCAGAGAAAGACAGTTTCAAGGTTTTTGCAGGCTCACACTTGTACATTAATTTTATCTGTGGCATGTTTCTCTCCTAAGAGCTGAAAACATGCCATCTTTTGAAAAATGCAGTCCTGTGCCTTTAGGAGATAGGACTTCATATGGAACCTTTAGCACTTAATCCAAATTTTTTGTTGATTCATGTTCCCAGCCTGGTATCTCAGATGTTTTATAGCACATTGCCAAAGGTTCCTCATCTCTTCCAATAAATCCCTTTCCATCTTTTGTACGGTGGGTATCCTGTCCATGTGAAACCACAGAAAATCTTGGCCAATTCACACATGATGCTTAGAAAGAGTGCACAGCGTATTGGTAAATGAGTGGAGTAGGTAGGTGTGGATGAATGTGTAAGCGCTATTACAAGACACTGAAAAGCAATAGCAAAAGTATAGTTATATCAGAAATGAAATTATGCCTGCCAAAGTGAATTTCTGTCATATTATCTCCTCTAAATAAAAGCAATAGGGAGTCTCATCTGTCTGGATGCTGGGATAGGTAAGCAGGGCATGGAGTGATGAGAAATAATTTAGCAATATTCTATGTTCTTAAAGAAAAATAGCCAAAGCCTTTGAAGTGACTGTTTGTGATATCTCCTCATTCCTGAGTGTGTGACATGACAGCTGGATGAGAGATAATCAGGTAACCTGAGAGTAATCACTTTAAAGAATTAGATTGAGAGAATGACTTGATTGATGCACCTATTGAATCCTGACTTTTTTTGTCCTACCAGTTCTCAGGAAATCTCTTCTACATCATCCTTTGAGTTTTGTTAAAAATTAAAGACTTAACTCTAAAGAGAAGTTTTCCATTTGATTGTTTGTTTTACACTGTGTGATCATATTGGGATCCTCCTAAAGAGGTTTTTTCTTGGCTGTTATGTTTAAGCATTTGCTAAACATCTTTATCTGGCTTTACTTTTCTCCCTTAGTCCATGACCAGAATTTAATTGCAGAACACACAGAAGGAAGACTGGATCTACTTTACCTCCCTAAACCTATGACAGCTGGTTGCTTGGCCTTTCATGTTGGCCCTTCAGCTGAGCCAGCTGCCAGGTTTGCATTTCAGACTTCAGCCTCTGCGTAAAGTTTCAGAGAAAGAAACTCAGTTTCCTATATGGTCTTCTCTTAATATGTATTCATAGGAAATGCTTGAGGGTTAGGATTCTGCTCCAGATTAAATAGCCTAAATAGAAGTGTCTGCATGTGAGGTAGGTATATTATCTCCTTCTATATCCAGCAACTATGATTATTTAAGGATCTGATGCAGTGCTCAAATATAAGATGTATAGTACTGTAACCTGATAGACTGGACTGATAGACTGTCATGAATATGTATGTGTAAGGCACATATAAGCTACTGGCAACCACTAATATTTTGAGCATTCGCTTTATGAAATGATTCATGTATGCTCCCAGAGCTGAATTAAAGAATGTCTTGCTTTCTAACTTCTACAAACTGGTCTTAGAAAGTTATTGATCCAATATTTCTGTAACAGTTTGGTTCCCGAACAGGGACACTGCTGTGCTTCCTGCGGATCCGGGGGTCTCTGGAACTTCCACACTGGCATTGGGAATTTTCCTGAGGAGGAACCACAGAACCCTGGACTGACTCTGGACACCGGTAAGATCCCTGAATTTATGTATATTTAAAAAGACATTATTTTGGTAACCTATTCACCTAAGTCACAGAGAGACATCCTGTGTGGTGAATAGGTGGTTTTGTTTGTCTGGACATTTTGTTTGTTAGCCTATTTACGTAAGCCACTGAGAGATGTCCTATGCTGTAAATAGCAGATTTGTTTGTTCAAACGTTGTATTTGTACTGGGTAGGAATATGGGTACCACTACCTCCAAAAAGGGATTCTAAAGAAATCCCCATTTGGTTGCAACATTACAACATTGGAAACAAATGGGTGGAATTGTGGGCAGTTTGGTAAATCAAGATACTCTGATAAAATACTGTAACCAATGGTGGCCATTGTATAAGTTGGAATCTGGAGAGAAATGGCCTGCAAACGGAATGATTAATTATAGTACCTTGTTGCAATTAATGTTGTTAAACTTGAGGTTTGCCCCTTTAAACCACCATCC
>NW_010198513.1:7546-15869 GCF_000695765.1 Mesitornis unicolor | reverse complement strand
TCAAAACCTGCCTGGACATGTTCCTGTGCAATTTAGTCTTGGTGATCCTGCTCTGTAAAGGGGGTTGGACTGGATGATCTTTCGAGGTCCCTTCCAACTCTTAAGATTCTGTGATTCTATTTATATTGTTTTGAGCACTGGTAAAAACAGTAATTTCTGCTGGCTCCAATGAAAAGAGTCATATGCTTAATTGTTATTCATATTTGAAGCTCTTTTTATTCAGAATTGGGAGTTTTGCTTACATAGGTGACAACTGCATTTCCAATACCTGATCAGTAATTAGACTGTATGCATTTCTTCACCTAACATTCTCCCTGCATGCCTCTTAATGTGAGACCATTACTCTAAGGTACCAAAACTGAGGCCCAGATTCAGGTTTTCCTGTGGATTTGCCCTGTCCGATCTGGCTCTTACCCTAGAAAAAAATATGTCCAATGAACCTTTAGCTGTGTCTGCATGGTAAATTGCAGGTAGTTGAAAAACAGTTAATGTGACAAGGGCCATCGCAGCATCAGTGTACTGCTGATCTTGAAATAATATACCTTGTGAAGATCCAGAGATATGTGCTTGTGTTGCTGCAGTAAAATGGCTACATGATTTTTGGACTGATGTCACACTGTGCAGGTCCTGCTGGCTTAGAGCCTGCATAAAATGAATTTCTGTTTGCCTACAGTGTCCCATGCACATGTGCCCTTTTTCTGACTTTTTCCCTAGACTAACTTTAATGCAATTTCCTCTATCACAGGCTTCAGCGGGCTGAAGCTCTCAGGGTATCTGTTACTCTTTGTTCCTAGCTCCTGTAAAATCTGGTTATGATGTCAGCACTTCTGAGATACCAATGACTTGTCTACTCCTGTTTTACCACTTTCAATTCCAATATCTTTGTTATTAAAGAAAATTTCTAGTAAATTTTAGTCACAGCACTCCTCATATGTCATATGTAGCCTCCAAATATATCCTAAAAATGTTTTGTTTTGACTAAAGTATGTATGTTCACATGACTATCCCATGCTGTTTTTACCTGAAAAACATAGTTCTTTTTACGTCTTACATCTTTCCTCAGCAGTCAGTGCAAACTGTGAAAGTGATTCTGAGCACGGGATAGGAACCTGCATTCATTCAGCTTGCTCAAGCTGAGCAAGAATGCTTACAATGGAGTTCTCTTTTTTCAGTAATTGAAGCACTATATCATTATTAACTTCCTTGGATTTTAGATTCTGTTTTCAGGTTTCCCAAGTTCTCTTTTTCCCAAATCATTACCACCTCTCTTACTTTTAGCAGACTTGAACATGCAGGACGTTGAATAAAATGGAAGTTCTCTCTGACTGAGGATACCTCATGTCTGTTTCAGCCTGTTTCATTTCATGGTCATGTAACAGAGAATTAAAAAAAAAAAAAAAAAGAACCATCTTTTACTGAATATCTTAACTACTAGAAGTTAATATTAATTCTACTAAGTGCTGTCTGTAAACTTACCCAATGTGATCTAGTTTATAATGGCATAATTACTTTTCTATTTAGATTCAGTCTTGGCTAACTAATGAAAGCTGTACCAGAAAAAAAAAAGCATCAAGAGATTTCAAAATGCTCAAGCTGGTACTGTCAACCTAAATGGCAAAAACTAATACAAAACAGGTTAAAGATTTTTGCTTGTGTGAATATGCTCAATTCTGTATTTCAAGTTATTTTGTATTTTTAGGACGTGCAAGTTACCCAATTCCATAATATCTTATGGAAACATGACATAGATATGAAGTCATTAGTCTTACAATTCATTTAAACCTACAGCACGAGCAGCTATCTGCCAAATCAAGCAGCCTCATGAAACAAAATATCCTGTGTTCATTCAGACGTTAGTTATTCAGATCCTGACAAATAAGAAAGTTTAAAAAGTTGTATTCCCATCAAGGACTTCAATATCTCTATATATAGCTATGGAGAAGAAGGTGATGACCTACTGGGTTCCAGATTGTGTTATTCCTGCGTACATAATTTTGAGTCTCTCTGGCTGTTGCGAAATGCACCTGTTGGGATGTGTTGTCTGCCCTATGCCTTTCTATAGAAACTAAGAAATTGGTATGGGAATTGATTTATTTCCAGGTCTTCCTCTGACCCCTGTTTTAGAGGAAAGGCAAGTCTAAAAGACAAAACCAGCATAACTACTCTTTTTCTTCAGGCTAAGTAATATTAGGAGGCTTTCTTGAATTGTCTTCTGTGGATTGGGTGGTACAGGAGTAGTTGGTTGGTAGAGTGAGCTTATTTGAATGCATAAAGGAGTGACATGCACAAAGATCTTTTAAAAATATTCCTTTCTGCTGAAGAGGAATACTGTTAAAGTGAAGGAAGACTGCAAAAAGAAGGAATATGCAAAGGAAAACCACTAAAATGAAGGAGTCTTCTGGCAAAAAATTTAGCACACCAATGGACATTGGAGTACTTATTGAGGTAGGTAGGTTCATTCAGTACAATTTCAAAGTGTTTAGTTACTTAGATGTACTAAGCAGCATAATTATCAATTTATTCACTAGTAAAGTCTTTCTCTGCCCTCCCTGACAGCAGGACAGTCTTGCACAGAACAACCTTTTGGCACAACTTGGCACAGCACAACTTGTGTTTCTATGGACATTTATGGACCAAAATCATTACCTTACTCTTAATGTTAAAACACCTCTCAAAAAAATACCAAAACCCAAGTAAATAAATCAGTCTAGATCATCCAAGTCAGTATAGAGCTGTGCAGAGTTGTCTCTGGTCGAGTAGAATGATTTCTTAATATAGCCTTGCCAAGGAAGGAAACATTTCCTATGAATAATTCCTAAGGATGAATTTACACAGGAGAGCTAAGTCAATCACTACCAAAACGAAAGGTCCTGCTCTTCCTCTCCTTTCATCTCATCTTCCTTTCTGACCTTTTTTTTTCATTTAGCCAATTTGACTCAATAATATAGCAGCTATATGCTTTTTTGCAGGCAGTAAGAAAGAGGATTTTTGTTTTACTGTTTTTATGACAAATCCACTCATTGTTGAGCTTCGGAGACCATATAAAGAAAGAGGAATAGTAGATTGCTGAAAGAAAAGGTGAAGATTCCTGCCCTACATTTCAAATAACTGCACCCTAAGTATCTCTGTGGGTATCACAGGCATGTGTTTGCAGAACTCTATGGACCTGACACCTTATATGTAATAGACCTCTGAACCCACTTCCATGAACATCCAATTATAAACATCTCTACTCCTCACCACACCACACTTTCCCTAGAACACCTGAATGTCAGCAATGCCACCCTTCTGTATTCTCCCTTTTAGTGAGAAAAAAGGTCTGATTCCCTCATTATACCATTTGCTTTGATCAAAGAGATCAAATACATCTTTCATTATGTGATCTCAGCCTGTGTTAATCGCAGCATCTTCCTGACTCCTCCTGAAGAATATACCACTTAATAATTAGTCAAGATAGAAAAGGGAGAAGCATGGTGCTTTGGCTGGAGATTACTAATGTGCCAGACAAGTGCAGTTCTCAGTTGAGAAAATGGTAAGGTGAAGCGGAATGAAGAGTTCTGGCATTTATTTTCAAAAGGTTTTCACACTTTTTCTCTGCAATTACACTAAATATGATTTTAAAATTCATTTGGATAAAACAATGTTGCTTTTTTCCATAGGTTGATAAACCACCTAGAACTTGGTCTGACTCTCATACAAAACTGTGATCAACTTTAATTGGCGATGGAAACTGATAATGGATTTTGTTTCAATGTTGACACACCCAATTGCTTTTAGAAGACACAGGTTTTATAGACCTCTGAGTTTGAGTCTTTGTTTACAGATGATGAGAAACAGGAATCTGAGAAAGTCTTATTTTTACATGTGGGTGAAAGGTTAAAGCAGGTAAGGACCTATGTGCAGCCACAGCCATCTCAAGAAGACAGGAGAGGAAAGAAAATACACTCCAAGGGTGTGGTTTCATCATTGGATTAACTAGTTATGAAACTGGGCTGCTGCCACAAATAATGTTCCTCCTCCCTTCTTGAGCTCTCACACTTCTACAGCTACCAAGGGAGATTAGCTCTCTGACTCAGGTGTAAAACAAGGGATTTATTTATCTGTAGTCAGCTCTCTGTCACTTTGACTCAGTAAAAGGCCACAAAAACCCATTGCTGATGCAAGTGATGATTATGAAAACCACCCTAAGGTAATATGATGCCATTTCAGAAGGTCATAAACTCTCACTATTATTCTCCAGTGCAAATAAGTAGTGTGGTCCCTCCTCTCAAGAAAGTACCGGTTTGTTTCTCTAAGGAGATTTATAGCCTCATCTAAACTCATTGTAGTGATTTTAATTTCTTTGCATCATTTTGAAAAATCTATATTGTGGTTTGTTTTAATAAGAAGTTAATAAAATGTATTTATAATTCCTAGGGATTTTGTTATGTTTTCCCACCTGCTGTACATAGTTTAACAGTTCTGAATAATCCAGAAGCCACTCAATTAGCAATCTGAGAAGTTTATTTAGACCCATACCTTTCTTTATGGAGCCCTGGATTCTGTGATGTACTGTACCACATTTGTCTTGGTGAGTGTCACTCCCCGCAGCAGGCCACGAACTGATTTTCCCAGCCTAGAAGAATTATGTGCAGGAGAAACCTACCATATGTATTGCTACGCTACTGACCTTCACAGAGCCAGGACCATACTTTGAAAAACATTGAGACTTCCCAATGCATCAATGCTGGTCAACTGTAACAATGAGGAAATTTCTTAATGGTTCATTAAAAAAAAAAAGGAAAAGAAAAGAAAAAAAAAAGAAAAGAAAAATAACAATTATATTAATTAGCAATTTTGCCCAGACCTATGGCAGTTTTAATTAATTATGGATGTCAGTAAGTTCAACGAGCTATTATGGATGTCAGTGACTAGCCCAGTTAAAGAATGCTTTACATGTCTGACATTTTTTTTAAATTTGGTCATTCTTCATTCTGTCCTGCACAAAGAATCTGAGGTGAAAAGGTTTTGATAAAAGCATTTGTCATTGGCTAAATACTTCTTCTTAGATACTAACTTACTTATACAGGTAAATGGAATAAATCAGTCCTAGTGCCACAGGGTAATGATAGTGAAAGTAGACTTTGAATAAATTTCCCAATTAACTAGGAGTCATGGAAGATGATAGCTCAAAGCCACTTTCACAGAAACTAAGAAAGCTTATTCAGCTCAGACGATGTCAAATTTTGACCCTAATTTTCTTACTTTTTTCAAGAAATTTTTCAGTTTATTTCTGTATATCTTTGATTATGAAGAGGTTTAAAGTCTGGCTAGATATTTTGAGTAAACGTAAGTAAATAGTTATGTTTCACTGCTGTTGTGACTTGGAACACCTAAAGGATCAGATCCCAGAGCTGCACTCAGTTCTGTTGATAATTAATTTGTCTGAAGTTTTCTTATCTCTGAAGTCTTTTTGATCTGGCAGTGTCTTAAATCTCAAGGCACTCAGAGCAGTATGGATTCTCCAATTCTTACTGTGCCTGTAGAGGTGCAGTTACTTCTGGTATTTCCAACTTGCCTTAATCTTGGTATACAATAGAAAATCACTTGACCTTGCCTTGGCCACTATGTACCTAGGCTTTCTACTTTTATTTTCTTTTCTCCTCTAAGTGTGCATTGGTGTATTTTTGCCCAGTCCCAACTGATTTGCTATCTGGAAAGACTACAGGGACTTTATTTTTTAATATGAGAATGAGTTTACAGAGTAGATTTTGTTTGTCACTGTAGAAACAAGGAGTTCTTTAATAGAGGCTGTGAAGCAGTTGTTATTTCATAGTTGATTAGTTGGGAAATATTTGGAACAAGAAGCTCCAGTACAGTTTAAGAATATACTGTCTCATTCCATTCATTAACACAGAATGATGCCAAAAAACTGGCATCTCAAGGCAGTATTATCCTTCCAAGTGCATAGCTGCAGAACAACAGTATGCAAATGATAATAGAAAAATAATTTGGTTTTAATTAGTGCAACATGGGCTGCAAATATCATTAATGAACTATGTTTAATTTGCTAATCCAAACTTCCAGCATGACAGGAACTTATTTCAAATTCTTAACTGAATTCCTAAGTACCTACTAGTAGTCCGGAAAGAAAAAGTTTGTCTCTGCTTCCAGTGCAGCCATTTCAAGATGAGATCTGTGGACAATCTGAGTGTTTTGTCCTCTTGATTCACCCCTTTCTACTCCAACTCAGTGAAGGCCTATGCTGAGAGATTGCCTTGCCTCAGTAGGTAACTATCCCAATTGAAGTTTTCTAAGGAGGACATAATGATATGAAGCCATTTATATAGATAAACCCCTGAATGACCACACAGTGTAGTAGGGACTTATCACTGTGATGCTGCAGCTGAGCTAAATAGCATGGACCTTAACTTGTCTCAGCCTAGAAGCCCTCATCCAACTGTAAGATCTTCAAAAGAAAAGAAGAAGAAATGAGATTTGTCCAGCTAGAGAAGCTAAAGCTATAAGAGAAATAAATAATTTTGAGTACACCAAAATGAATAAAAGCCTTATTTCCTACTGATTTGTGTCTCACGGTTGGCAGCGATCTGATTGAACGTTTTTTCCCCTGGGTGGCCAAAATCTGAGTCTCTCTCCAGCCTTCATATTTAGTCATATATAAATGGAGAGCTCACCCATTTCCTCTGTAGGAAGAAATCTACAGGCTGTGTCTTTCCTTTACTCGGCTGTCTATTTCTCATATTGGGAAGGACACAGTTGTCTTCAAGTTTCCTACCACTCTGTCAAATTTATTAAGGTTAGTTATCAATTAAAGGGTTTTATTTTGTTCAAATTTTTGCTATTTTTGGTGGAGGGAAGGAGAGAGACACAGACATTTCATACAGAGGATATTTGCATAAGCTGCATCTTCTTAGGGCTTAGTATATAGCTTCATTTTTTAAAAATGTGCCTTCTACTCTTAATGGTCATGATAGTTTTAAGGTAGAAAGATTGACATTAGTACATATAAGAAACTGAGTAGTCAGCAAGTCACATCTAAACAATAAGACACATTTGAAATGCCTATTAATTATGACAATAAGTTCAAACGGATCACCATAGGCAAATAAGCATAAGCAGACGTGACAAAGTATGAGCTCAACCCGAGCTAATCAAAGACCATGGATCTGTAACACCAGAGAAAATATATTACAGGCTGGCATTCACACCAAAACCAAGGCAAAACTGAAAATTGATGCCCGTCAGAAAGCTAATCAGAACTGAAACAGGCAAAAACTTGACAAAATTTGAGTTAAATTCAGGTCTAATTTAATGTACGAGACTCACTTAATTTGATATTGCAACACTGATGCAGTCCTTTGATAAACATTAGAGGGTTTATTTATTGATACAAAATGTATAAACAATAATAAATGTCTTTGATGTACATCTTAATGAAGCAGATAATTCAACTCCGCCTACTTTTATTTTCTTTCTGCTTGTGCCCTGAGATTAAACCAGAAAAAAGATTTGAGAAAATCTTCAGTCAGGAATCTTGCCTTAGTCTCCTCTGACAGTATCTTAAAAGGTCCTTTAGACTTTTTAAGTAAACCAAGCACAACCAAGCAATTCCCAAAGGCTGTATCTTATTTTCAGGGTATCTAGAGCCCTGAAGCATCTTAGATTGATAAGTGTGTTCAAGAACTCTGTCGTGGTTTATGCCCAGTGCATGACTGAGCACCACGATGCCCCAAAAAAGGGGCTAGTCAAAATAAGGACTGGGAGGGCTTCTCATCACTTAAACACGTCACAGGTGAAAAACAGACTCATCATAAGGAATCAAAAACAGAACAATTTTATTTTGTTACCAACATCAGAGTAGAACAGTGGGAGATACAACCAGATCTTAAAATCAAAAAACACCTTCCCCCCACCCCTCCATTCTTCCCAGGCTCAGCTTTCCTTCACCTTCCCCCTCCCCCTTTGCCGTGAGGTGCAGGGGGATGGGAGTGGGGGTTTGCAGTCGGTCTTCCTGCCACACAGCCTCTCTCTCTCTGCTTCCACGTGGCCCTCTTTCCATATGGGAAAAAAATAAGTCCTCAAAAGTCGAATATGGGTCTGCCCACAGCTGCAGTTTCCCTCACACACAAAACTGCTTCAGCTCAAGTCCACAAAACTCCAATCTGGGTCTGCTCATGGTCACAGTTTCCTCACACACGACCAGTCAACCCGGCTCTCACCACAGGTTGCAAAGGGGAAACCTGAGTTCTGAGTCTTCCTCCTTCTCTCTCTCTTTTCTTTCCTTCAAACCGACCTTGGTGTTCTTCAAAGATTTTCTCCTCGA
>NW_010198513.1:0-7435 GCF_000695765.1 Mesitornis unicolor | reverse complement strand
ATGGAGCTACAGCGTGGCTTAAGCTTAAGTTGTGGCCGGGGCCAGCCAAGCCCAGATGGGCAAGGCTGGGGCTGTGCTGGTCAGGGCCGGTGCCATAGAGAGAACAAGGCATCCCCTGTACCCCCGTTAAATACATGAATTTGCAGGGGCGCTGATTGGCTTGGCCCTGGTCAGAGGTGGGTCTGACGAAGGCAAAGGGGGAGCTTTTCAGGTGGCTTCTTAAAGGGCCATCTCCATAGCCCTTCCCCCATTACCAAAGACACAACCAAAAATCTCTCACAGAAAACCCAATGCAACTCCCAATGTCTTATGGATCCTCAGCCATTAGGCATTGCTGAGTTGTGAGACACAACACTTAAATACCTTCATGTGTCTTGCAGTTCTTTTAGGACTTTGATCTATACTACTGAAAACAATGTGAAATTCACCAATCTTATTGTCTGTTTATATTTATTAATGCACACTGGTGGATTTTATTTATGCTACAGTAGAATTTCTCTTCAGATACTTATAACATTATCAAATATTGCAGGCAAGGCAGACTTGTAGTAATGGGAAAAGAATATAGTTTTCTGTTAGGCTAAAATTGAAAACTGGATGAAGAAACAATTCATGTGGAAACAGTATGGAAACTTTTTTACATCTGGCAAAACACAAAACTACAATGTTACTGTAAAATTATTTATTTGACCTGATCCTGATAATAAATTCCCATTTGTATATTCCATTCGTTAAGTTAATTTCTTTTAATTACAAGACCAAAAAAACCACCCAAAAAACCATTTGGTATAAACACATGATAAACTTCCAAAATTAAGTTCTTAGTTCAAAAAAAAAGGAAGCTGAGCTCCCTCAGGATAGTAGAATGAGAGTCAAATTAAATCAATACCCAGAGGAATGTAACAAAGAAGAAACATGTATTATGTTGACTAATATAGAACCAGGGACCATGGAAACTTGATGTGGGCAAGGCCTTTGAAAACAATTGCAAAACAAGTAACAACTGTCATAATTATCAAGTCACTTATCTGGGATTCCTGAAAACAATTAGTGTATTCCATACCCACAAAAGGCAATTTAACATTTACATGTAAGATCAGTTTATGTTAGTGGTTACATCATGATACTTTTGCTTCACTCTGCAGCTAAACTTGTCACAAACAGTCTTACTTTCACTCTATACATCCTGAACGGAACTAAGGCAGCATTTCAATTATTACTAATGGTGAGTAATAAGCTACAGCTTATTTTCCCAGGTGACTTACCTCTTTTATGTGGTGATGAAGAAGAACTTTTATTTTGTCACTGTCATTATCAAGATTTCAACAGGAACAACAAAAGCACAGTAAGAAACTTGTCTGTGTAATCAATCTGATCTTTTAATATGCCTGGCTTGGAACTTTTGACTCCAAAGTATAACCTTGAAATAAAATAAAGATGTATTACATAGTCTTCAAAGTTCAATGAAGGTTGAATATCTAAGATTTTATTAATGTTCCTGAAAATCTGTAACATATATTGTAAAACTAAATATCATAAATTCTTTTTTAGAGCAAAGAATTTTTTTAAGAAATGTTTTAATTGTTAGTAAAAATAAGTAAAATCTGAAAAGATATTTAGGTGCCTAGTCCTAGTATAACCATTTAAGACTAGTTTATGGGGCCTAATGGGATTCATCCCAGGGTACTGAGAGAGTTGGTTGATGTTAGTGTGAGACCTCTCTGTTATTTATTAATAGTATTGGGAATCTGGAGAGGTTCCAGTGAACTGGAAGCTGGCAAATGTTATTCCAGATTTCAAGAAAGGAAAAAAAGAAGACCCTAGTAATTATAGCCCTGTCAGTCTTTCTTTAGTATGTGGTCAGTGACCAGGCCATAATTCTGTGAAAATGAAAAGAGCATGCTCTATGGACTTCATGCTTTTATGCCAGCTAAAACAGGACAGAGGACAAGGTTACACCAATGTTATAGTGTCATAGGCAACTGACATTCTGATCTGTCCTAAAACCTGCTTATACAAAAAAGGTATGGGAATTTTCTGAACAAGTTGGAAGTAGTAAAAGACATTGAAATAGTACACTGAAACAATGTTTTGCATCACATTAAAAAAAAATAAAAAAAGTTTATGGGCCTTATAGCCAGATTAGCAGCGTAATAAAAGGCAGAGTTCTGGTAAGTGAAGAGGACTGTCATCAACTTTATTCATGAGAGTAACACTTTTTAGGTCAGTGTTACTGCATTTACAGTGTTGGAATATGATTTCTTTCATAGGAATTCTTGACTAAAGAGGTTAAGTAGTTGTAAATGTAGCTAACTGTTAAATTTATATAAAATAATATTTTATTTCAATACTGAGGGCAATGGAGAATATTTTTTCCTGGAATCAAATACATTTTACATATTACAATACCTACATTCAAACCCACAATATTTGTTCTCTTTCTCATCTGTCTTTTTTTGTGGCCAGTAAGTCTGAGCTTCCTCTTGCAGCTGTGGCAAAGAGTGGATTTTAGTACTAGTTAAAGTACTTAGCTAAGAAGTTCTGTCTATACAGAGGTGATTGAAACTTAGTTTCCTTGCCAGTGAAAATGTTCTCAACATTAAATTATTGAAGCCTAGAAGAGAGCAGGGTAGGAAGTAGAGCTGATGCCTTGCATTAATTAATTATATTTACTTCATGTTCAGTGAGTATCATTAATTATATTCCCTTCAATTTAAGTGAGTATCACTCTTAACATAGTTACTAGTAGGAAAATCCATTATTGGTTCTATTTACTAATATTGTATTTGATTTCATATCTGTAAGATAAAAATAATAATATCTTCAAAAAATTGTCTTAAAAATATTTTCCTTGCAGAGCTACCACTTGCTTGAATGTTCTGGAGATTTTGAGACATCCAGGTGTTATGGCATTATGAACAATTAAGAACCCTTCAAGTGATAGTTAGGAAGCTTAAAACTCCATGGTTTTCTGTGCTGCTCTCTTTCACTCCTGAAGTAGTTTACTTTCCCTTATTAGTTTTCATTATTACTCCTTCACATTCCTCTCTCATTTTATCTATATACAAGTGTGTACATGTACGAACACACTTATTTTCTCACTGTGATAAAATATTAACATTAACAAAGATGTTAACTACTGTAGGACTTAACGTTGATTCCTTTCCATATTATTATTTGCTTCTTCCCATTCAATGCAATGCCATTTACCACTGATATTAATTAACAGACCTTCAAACCACGTCTTTAATCCCCATTTTTCACACGGGCTGTTTAGAATGACATTTATAAGTATATTTTGCTTTGTTTCTTCCTTATGCAATACTGAGCACTTGCCTAATGTCAAAGTCTGTTTCATATTGTTGCATTTACTCTGTCTCATAATATTTGCCCACCTTAGATAGGGTCAACTGTACACAAGATGGCTATAGCAGATGACAGAGTCACAGAATGTTTGAAGTTGGATGTGACCTCTGGAGGTCATCTTGTCCAATTCCCCTGCTTAAGCAGGGCCTCCTAGAGCAGGCTGCTCAGGACTGTGTCGAGATGGATGTTGAACATCTCCAAGGATGGAGACTCCACAACTTCTCTGGGTAATCTGTGCCAATGCTCAATCACCCTCACAGTAAAAAAGTGTTTCCTAATATTCAGACAGAGACTCCTGTGTTTCAGTTTGTGTCCATTATTCCTTGTTCTGTCACCAGGCACCACTGAAATGAGCCTGGATCCTTCTTTACTCTCTCCCTTTAGGCATTTGCATACGGTCTTGAGATTCTCTCCTGAGCCTTCTCCAGAGTAAATGGTTCCAGCTCTCACAGCCTTTCCTCATGGGAGAGATGTTCCAGTCCCTTAATCATCTCTGTGGCCCTTCACTGGACTCTCTTCAGTACGTCCATGTCTCTCTTGTACTGAGGAATCCAGAACTGAACACAGTACTCCAGATGTGGCCTCACCAGTGCTAAATAAAGGGGAAAGATTCACTTCCTTCATCTTGCTGTCAACACTTCCAGTGTAGCCAAGTAGTATTCTCTATGGCAAGATCACATTGTTGGCTGATATTCAACTTGGTATGCAGCAGGACATTTTCTGCAAAGATGCTTCCCAAACTGTTGCCTCAATATGTGCTGGTGTACAGGATTATTTCTCCAGCCTGTTGAGGTCTCTCTGAATGACAGCACAACCTTCTGGTTTTGTCAGTCACTCCTCTCAGGTTTATGTTACCAGCAAACTTGCTGAGGGTGCACTCTGCCTCATCATCCATACTGTTAGTGAGGATGTTGAATAGCACTGACCTCTAGTTACTGGCCCCCAAGTAAATTGTTTTATAGGATTTTGTTGGCTGCTTGGATAATTCTGTGTGCTTCTGGCAAGCCTTAATTTACCTGACAATAAAGAAAAAATGCAAATGAGGCATTAGTATTTTGGTTTGTGTATATACACATAAAAAGTTTTGTGGACAGGAAAGCAAAAAAGTGAAAATCAAAGTGACCTAATATTTTAACACAATCATAGACAGCAAAAAGAGACATGAGAATAAAGAAAAAAAAGTAAAGAGGAAGAAACCTATACATAGGTTTAAATAGCTCCTATACATAGAGGAGCTTGTAGATAGGCTTAGTTCCTCTGTCAAGTCTCTCTCAGCACTGCTGTAGGTTCAAAGGTCTGTGGCGTCGTGACGTAGAGTCTCTCTGAGGGCACCTATTTGCTATAGCCACTGTATCAGTTGGCAATTTGCACCACTGCTCCAAGCTTGCTTTCAATAAATGCAGCCTGAGTGCCATGGAGGCACACCATTACCAATACTGAGCTAGCCATCTTGGGCACAGGTACCCATGTTGCACTTACAGCAAAGTCTGCAGTTTGCGTATTTTCCCACAGCAGGAGGTGTGCTCTGAAGAGCCAGATATGGTTTCTTTCCCTCAGCCAATTGGCTGCAGCTGATGACTTAATTACAGCATAAAGTTATTCTCAGGAGATGAACATACTGGGTAAAAGCAAAACCAGGTCCTTCATCTGGAGGACTGGAAGCTGAAGCCAGGCAAATTTTGTTTGAAATTAAAGCACGTGTGTAAACAGTGCTGGTGATCAGTTACTGCAACAGAGTATCAAGGATGCATAGCCCGTGTCAGAGTATGTCGTTACCAAATGGTAGAGGATGCCTGTCTACAAAATTAGCAGTACCCAGAAAAAACTGAGTGATGCTGAAGACAGACACTGTATTTAGGTTGAATCAAGATGTTCTGATGTCTTCTCCTGATATGAATACAAGCAAAGAGTCTGCTTAGAAGAAATCAAATTTCTGCATTAAGAGTTCTGACTGAACAATCTCTGAGTAATTTGAAGTACTCATTTATAAATGTTACAGTAGTTAGATTTCCTGATGAATGTCAGTCTAATCCTGCAAAGATACAAGGAGAAAAAAGTCCATTTTAAAATATTGTCTCACTCCCTGCTGTGTCATGCTACATTCGACAGTGCCTCTCTTTTCATAAAGATGTCTAGACATCTGCTAATGCTCATTCCTTTGATGACAACTTATTCCATATGTATCCTGTCTCAAAGAAATTACACTGCCTGAAACTCTGGCATTTGTTCAGGTTTCTATCTTCCAGATAGAATGTATATGCTCTTATTTTGAACCTAAGTACCCCGGTCCTTGCTCCTGACCTGTGAACTGTTTGAAATTCTAAAGATCAGTTGTGCATAAACCTGCCCATATTAATGCTTTGATTCATTTTCCCCTGCAACTCTCTCACACCTGTTTCAGCAAAAGGACACTGCAGCTAGAGGTATTTTTCTGACAGCCCTTCTCTTCTGTCTATACTGCTTTTCTCTCATGCCCTCCTGCATTCCTGACTTATTCCTTGCCCTTTCACCTCTCTTTCCTTTACTTATGGTCTCTGTGTGCTAGACGTCTCCCCATCATTTTTGGTTTACTCTCTCAGTTGAAATGGAAGGGGAGGTTGGCAAGGTGAATGCTTAAGAGCAGGGGATCTGTGAGGCTGCAGATCCTCCTCTCACCTGCTGAGCAGCAAATGCTGCCTCCAGAGGAGCTGCTTGGCCTTGACAGCGAGAGGCCCTGATTCTCCTACCACTTGCACTTGTTTTGCTCTGGTACCCTGATGTCTATGAAGGAGCAACTAGGGCCAGGATGGAAAAGAACTCAGGACACATAGCCCTCAGTTTGCTACAGTATGCTGGGGCAAGCTGAAAACCACAGCGTATTTCCTGCTTACACCTCTGCACCTCTGCCCCCATCAGCAGCTTTCTCCATCAGATGTATTTTCAAACACCACAGGCCAGAAGTTACTAAAATTCAGCTCTCCCATTCCCTCTCCTTCAACCAGCTAAACAAACTTGCCTACTGAGTTTATTTATAAGTCAACCACTTTACAGAGGAATCTGCATTTATGCAGTGACAGCAAAGATGTGAAGTGAGTGACTGTTCCAAAAAGGCTTTGGTAGAAGCTCCTCAGCATTGTTTGATGCCCTGGAGAGGTTTCTGGTGCTAACGTGACTCCAGCTCTCTGAGTAACGCTTTCCTTAACAATATTGCCAAGTGTTAATTAAAAAAGAAACTGGTTGTAGATGTATGACTTGGTTGTGGATCTGCATTAGAATTGTGTTTGCCAAGTCGTTTTGAACTTTTAAAAAAAAAAAGAGTGAGAAGGAGAAATCCTCTTGTATTTGAAAAGCACACTGTAATTTTATATGTTATGTATCATGCCCTGAAAATGTCTTGAAAAGACAAAAAGAGAGAAAAGGACAGACATAACTCCTATGCCAATTAATACTTTTCACTGTATATTAATTTGCAGACATTAGCCCCTTTTAATTGACCTTTAGACATATGATTAGACAGACAGTGAGCTCTGCTGACCAGCACATATATATAATTAGCAAATAGCAAGGTGAGGTAGAACTGGTTTAATCTCATTTCATCCCTGAGACTTCATCACTATTTGGCCTAGTTCCCTTTATCCATCCGGAGATAACAACAGCTTTACTTGGCAGTGAATTAAAGAACCAAGTAGTAAGCATTGTAATATAGGTCAAACAAAAACAGCACAGTTGGTGTTAGGCTGCTTGACAAGCGAAATGCCTGGAGATTGTTGGGGATGACGGAGCAGTGGTTGTAAAGGACTCAAGAACATTCTCAGCCTGTAAAAAGTGCAAAAAAATTCAAAGATTTTAATTGAAGCCAGCCAGACAGTCTTGTGGCAGTTCATTGTGCCATTGGGCAGGAGATCAGAGTTTAAATTCCAAACCAGCTGACAAGGACTTGGAGCAATGTGAAGACAGGATGTTTGGCCACTGTCCAGGAGATTTCACAGAATCACACAGAATCACAGAATCTTAGGAGTTGGAATGAACCTCGAAAGATCATCCAGTCCAACTCCCTTTACAGAGCAGGATCACCTAGACTAGGTTGCAC
>NW_010198512.1:41123-50256 GCF_000695765.1 Mesitornis unicolor | reverse complement strand
GTTCTGTGATTCTGTGATTCTGTGATCATCTGTGAGACAGTAAACACCTTTTCCAGGTTTACCTTTACTTTGAATTAAGCTTCATACACAAATATTTTATACTTAGATGCAAGTTAGGGGTAGGACCTGTCTGCATTTCAAATCTGGGTCATGTTCTTTGGAGAGTCAACTCTTTCTGTGTGAACAAAGAGAAGGAAAGGGAACACAGGTGGCTGCACCTTTGGAGGCCTTTAAATTATTCCTGAAGTTTTTGGTGTTTCTTGAGCTCTGATGGAAAGTATTGACTTCCAGCACTCTGCTGACAGCATCAGTTCGGGGAAACAAACCAGGAGCAGCACAATGGACACGCAGAGTCATTAAGTGAGCAAAAGGATAAGGTAATGAAAACGTAAGGAACATAAATGAAAGATCGATGTTACTGTTTACTCATAGCTACAACAATGTCATGGAGAACAGATTCTACAGTATTCAACAAACATTTTACATTAAAAGTTGCAAGGTTTTGATAGTGTGCTCAAAGATCTGAGGAATTTATATGTTCCTCTGATTTTTTCAGTCTAGACAAAAACTTGCAGATGATCTTATTTAAATGGGGAAATTAATTTATTGTTCATTGGAAAAATAGTTTAATTGTACTTCACAGCTGAAAGTCAACAAAAAAGTTCAAAGACAAGTCTTACTCAAAGTAGAACAGGTTATATACCCCATTTCTGAATTCTGGCAAACCACATTTATGAAACAAAATTCCATTTTAACATGCTTCCTTGTGCCCTATCTCATATCCAAGAGGGTAGATTTAATAGATAAGACTTGTCCCCATAGCAAATTAATATTCACAAATATTTTCTAGTACTTCTGCATTGGTTACATTTATGGATCCACATTCCAATCCTTTGGAATACAAGCATTAAAAAGAGATCTCCAGCTTTCTTTTGAATACCTGTATTTAAGAACTGCAGCTGAACAATACTGTATAGCTTCTTAATATTTTTGTTATTAATAAAAGAATCCATTTAGTTTTTTTTGATACGAAAAGTTATCAGAAATTCTGCATCTGACTTCAGCACTTTTATGACATATTCATTAAAGGGACAATTTACACGCTAAGAGTATTTCACAGATCAAATTAAAAACTGAACAGAGCATTGCATATTTCATGAGCTAAAGAACCACAACAATAAAGTTTCCATTCAAAGAAAGAAGAACCTCCCATATAGGGGTTTGGTTAGTAAAACTGTCATTGTAATCCCAGCCCATGTTTTGTTACAGAGGCTGTGAAACAGTTACAGGGTAGTACATCCATCCGTCTGTCCATTCGTCCATCCGTCCATCCGTCCATCCATCCATCCAGGGTTGTACATTCATAGTACAAACCCCAAATGCCACAGTGTCAGATAAGTAGTAACAGAGAATGAGGAGAACGACTACAGAAAGTGTATTCTTGACATATATTTTGAGTAAAAATGTTGCCAAATGTTTTAAAAGATTTTCATGAGCTGCTCTTTAAAGGTCACATTATATTGCTGCTGTTTATTTCCTCATCAGTTAATCGGGTGCTGTTCTTTTCTTCTTCTTTTTTTTTTAAAGTTGCCAAATCCTAGTAGTTGAATTTTTGAAATATTTTTTAGTGTTATTAGCCAAACCAGAGCACGAGTGCTTCTTTTTCAGATCACAGATTACTAAGAAGTAGTAGCTACTGTGCTAAGAGAACTCTACTGATCTGGGCTCTCATCCTGAAAATTTTTAAAGATGTAATTCACGTATTTGAGTAAAATTATACTTGATGCAAGACATTCAAACCCTTACTGATACAAACAAATGTGATGAGAATTTGAAAGGAAGGTGTCTGGGACACAATCCAGACCATCTCCTAAATGCTCCTGTGGCTCTCAATAAAAGGATCGGTCTCAATGAAAATAGATAATGATATAACTGAAAACTCCTGTATTTTTGTGCTTTTCAGGAATGCTTTTGCAAAGGATTAAGATCCCCAAATCCACCAGAATTTATATCCTTTACATCCTTGTAAAATTATGTCCCTTTTAAGTCACTAATCACTCTGGGCTTACTGGTTCTATCTGAACCAAAACCCACTACCCCTAAGGTTTGAAGCTAAAGATTTAAAAAAAAACAAACAACCAAACAAACCTCGAACCAAAACCAACAACAAAAAACTCACACAAAAAAAACACACACCAAAATGAAACAAAACACAACCCAAAATACCCACCAAGCGCCAAAAACCAGTGCCAGCTTGGCTGCTAGGAGGTACCACAGCAAACAGGTAAAGAGTTTCCATACACAGTCATGCTCAAGCTCAACCTCTAAGCGATCAGACCATCCCCTGGGCTTTGCCAAACGCACAACACATTGATGAGAAGGACAGTGAAGGTTCTTGTTGAAATTTCTGCACGTGCTTTTTCTCCATCTCTGCCCATTACATTCTATCAAGCCAGAGATTTTCCAAGCAGTCTGCATCTGTAAGCCACATGAATGCTCTCCTTGTGAGCGCTGGAAGTGAAGCACGCGATTACAAAGGCAGATCCTCTCTTGGTTCCTAAGTAGAGCAAGAAGTCTGATTCCTTTTTTGTTTTCCTTACCAGATCTTTTGAAATTGAGAGGAATACCGCTCGATACAGGATTTCAGAATCTGACAGTTCAAAATAGTATCTGAGGTACTAAAAATAAAAAATTTTAAAAAGCATCAAAAGGTAAGGTTGTCCATCATTTAACATAAACCCATTTAGTTTTGAAAAATCCAAGAAACTCCTCATGCTGCACTGATTCTTCTTGCATGATACTCCCTTTATTTTGATGTTCTGTCTTTCAGACTAATGACTACTGGCACCAAACCCCTCTAGTTTCCCAGATTCATTTCAGAATTTACTACTGATCTTTTACATTTTATTTCTGACTTTCTCACTTTTATGTTCCTCTTTGATTTAAATTAAATTCTAACTTGCTAGAGAATTTTGTGAGAATGTTTTCACATCCTTCTTTAAAATAATCTCCAGAGGTGGAAAAAGATGTTCTACACTACACTTGCTTCCCCTTACTGACTGGTTCAAGTCTTCAGACCTTTAGATTTTTATGAATTATGCTGATTCAAGGCCTGATCCAGTTCTCAGTCACAAAGACATTTGACCACAGGATTCCGAGAGAACAAAATGCCGGTTGACCCAATGTTGCAGCCATTTATTTGGGCTACTATATCCCAATTTATTCATAACTTTCATTGCAAGAAGAGAATCAGATCCCATAAGCTTAAAACTCAACAAAAAAACCCCTACAGTTTCTTTTTTCGCTAAATAGCTAGGACCTGCTACCAGGTCAGAGTAGGACACTTAAAAATTCTGGAACTTCCTTAGCTCTGCTGCTACTTTCCCCACATTGCCTCCTAACTTGTCTCCCCACATTCATCAGATCGCTGTTTCCACTCACCAGCTGGCTGATAAAAATACAGCACTTAGGATGAAGTTAAGCACTGAACGACTTTACACATTTTTTCCCCTAGGCTCACTTGTAAAGGCATAGAAATGGTCCCAGAATGCTACAAGATTTCAAACGCCAAACTGACAACAGTCATACTTCCAGTGAATACTCGGCTGTAAATGCTACCCAAGAGGAACTTAGAGATGATGTTGCATCAATGACAGCTATAATATCTATTTTAATTAAAGAAATACATCTTTGAAGAAAATTGATGACATTGGAGAATAAATTTAATGCATGAACTCTTGCAAGCATGAAAGGAGACATTACAAAGTAGGGATTAATGAGGAGATTTTTGAATTTTTAGAACATCTGTTCTAAGCTAAACGTATGCATCTTTGGAAAAGCTTTAAAAAATTCTCAGTTCCTCAGTGATGCCTTCAACAATTCTTAGTTCATGCAGTCACTGGTCCTTGGAGCGAAGGAACCATAGTGATCATCTGGTTTGATCTTCTGATTTAGTAGGAGGAAACACTTCTGTTCTACAACACGAGTGCAAGTGCTCAGATAATTACAGAATGCGGGAATTCAAGAAATCCAATGCCTATGTACACAATAGCTGAGAGAGGATTCTGTTTTCATTAAATGAAAATACTGATTTTCTTAGTGTTTCCCTGCTAACATTTAAGAATAATTTGAAAGAATCAATATATTTTTTCAATAGAATGGTGATGCAATGAGCCTCCAAGAAGTAAAATATGAAAATTTATTCAGAATTATTACTTAAAAGATGGCTTTCCTCAGATCACTTTTGTCCCACAATTTTAGAAGTTGGATACTGAAATACACTAGCTCCATTTTTCCATTTTCTTGCACTCACTTTTAAGGGAAATGCATGTAATCAATACTTCAGGTACAAGAATTTGAAGCCATGAAATATTGATCGGCACAGAGTTTACAGAGAGAGATCCTTTCCTTGTTTGTGCTGATTTCACGATTCTGAAAAGTTTCCTAAGTTTCTGTTTTTGTAACTCCATCTTTAGCTACTCAAATTTCCCCCTATTCCTTCAGCCAAAATGACTAAAGAGTACTTCATGAGGGAAGAGGCAAGGATGTTTTTAATTATTAAATATTATTTTCCTTTGAGACATTTTCCTAATTACAGTGATTGTTCAGTATTTTTGTTTGATATATATATCGTAATAAATGTTTCATTTTAAGCACCAACACTCCAATAAACTAAGAACCACACAAACACATGGTAGAGCTATTGCCTTCCTTAAATGTTATTTATGTTTACAATTAAGATTCATAATAGGCCAACAGAATAACATAAATCTGTAGACATGAGGTCTGATTTTTTCGTGTTTTTAGAACATAAGGCCATAAGCGAATGCAAGAGGCGTCTCACATTATAGCTGCAAGTCCTATTGGAAGTTCCTCTATTGTGTGTATTTGAAGTATGTCTTTTGGCATATTTAAACATCCTATCATCATACAACATTCTTTTTATTTGGCCTCAATGAAAATTCAACTTACCCAAAAAAAGCCCTAGGGAGTTAAAATTATACTGAAAATATCAATTTATAAATTCAACCTATAGCAGAAGTTCTAACTTTTGTTAGTTAGTATTTGATATATCATGACAAGAAACCTATTGGCCATGAAACATTTACTCAGTTTACACACTACATGAAATAATGCCTAGATATCCTACTGACTGCCCTGAGTTCCCTCTAGGCAATTAGCTGGAGAAAAAAGTCTGGCTATTGATTCTCGATAATAATTCTTTCCTGAAGATAATTAGTTCTTTTTCTTCAGTTAAAATGAAAGAAATACAGAACAGAATATTTACTTCAGTTAACATATAGTGAAATTCATTCCATGATAATAACAACTCCCCAAAGGGAGAATATAGGTATATAAAGTATACAGGTATATATACACAATTATTCTTATGGTTTAGCCGTTTCACCTAAATTTAATGCAGCAATATTATTCCCTCCGTCATCAAGCTGACTTTGACAGAGGGCCACTAGATTGTTCACAGACTTTGAAAGAAGTTTTTCTCTGCACAATCATTAAGCTTTGGATACTGTTTCTGTACACCATTGCATTATCTTCAGTGACTAGAATTGCCCAGCTCTTGGCTCCTGTTTGATACAGCACTTCAAACAATAGCAGTCTACTGGAAACTTGAGCAGATGTTGATTATTTTCATCTCGATGAAACCTGCTGTGTGGTTTTTCAATCACAAATGAACAGAAGCTTGTTTTAAAACTCATCTCAAACAGCAACAGCAGAAAAATGAAAGTAGTGACACATGTAGGCTACAGGCATCACATGGAAAGGCTTGGGTTAAAGTTAATTTCAAAATTAACTCCACAATTAGTGGCTCCACTAAGCCCCTTTTACATGGTTTTGGAAGTACCGAAGGCCTGTACAGTGCTTCAAAATGTGAATTGCACCCCATGAGATGAGCTCTTCTGATTAGTGTCTTCCCACTTCCTAAAATTTTCCAATTTCTTTTTTCTAACATTAGAATCAATATGCTTTGCCCTCTTTTGGGCATTCAAACTTCTTGGAAGACTGAAGTTCAACAGTGCTCCCAGAATTTATCCACCAGCTTGCCACATCTCACTGGTCTGTCCAGCCACTACTCACTTGACTAATCTGCACAAATCACAGAAGCTAAGTTGGATTTAAAAAGGCTTGAGCCACATTTATTTGAGCCTGATCTTGCAGTCAGCTAGTGTCTTTCTTACTGTAGTCTATAAACTCTTCAATTGCAAAAAAAAGAAATTATTTTAATTCATGAAAATAAACAAATGTCGCAATTTCTTTACCTTCTGCAGTAAGTACTAAAGTCTGATTTTTCTGGTAGCAAGAAATGCAAAAACACACTTGCAAGACACTCATGAAGGTGCTCACACATTACTCTGAAACCTAATACAGACTAGTCCAGAAGAAGTCTGATATGGATCTTTAATAGACCAGTTGCCAGCACTGCTATAGTTAGGGGCCTTGCTACATTAATGACAACAGATATATTAGTCTTGAGGCATCCTTCCTTCTGTGGCTCCCCTCTAAAGGTTTTACAATTTGCTTTCACTTCCTTAAATCCACCAAAGAATTGAACAGAGTTGGAGAGCTCTAAGCTCCAGTACACTGCTCTTTATAAACTCCCTACCACCATTCACTTAGTTTTACATTTTATTAAGTTTCACACAACATAATTTGTATGCGCATACGAGCACTTAGACACATAAAACAGTGTTTAAAAGTTGCATCTACAGAATTTTATGGCAATTCATAGAAGGCTAATGAATTCAGCCAACTTTGGGCAGGAAGCACTGCCAGCCGCTAAGTTTTTATGTGACTATCTTTGCTGCTTCAAGATAACTAGAAGGCATTTTTTAGCTAAATGCTTCTGTGGTGCTCTCATTGATGATGTATAACTCCATTTACAGTTGTAATCTGGGTAACAAAATGAATAATCCATCATTGTACTATGAATAGTAAATTAACCCAGATAAACGTGTTGAACATCCAATCAGAATCATTAAGTAACCAGAAGACTAAGATTGGTGGGGACACACTGGAAGCAATTATAAATAATGAATACATTAACTTCAGGCATGAGAACAGCATGGCTGATATTCTAGTCCATCAAAATAAAATTAGATTGGGGATGAGCAGAAACAATATGGAACAGTCTCTGAAAATAAACAATTATCCATGAACGTAATCATCTGGAAGAGAAAGTTTCCTCCCAGTGATATATATTACAACACATATTACAGCCGCTAGGTTCACTGAAGGTGGTAAGACAACAAGTGCTAAAGAGTATGCTGCAACAAGGAAACATATCAACATCACGAGGGGTGGGGAAGAAGGAAAGACAAAATACATTACAAATACTTGTCACTCTAATCCCAAAATTGTTAATTAGCTGCTGTGAAGATCACGGACTACCCACTATACTAATTACATTAGTTATCATGCAGTGTAATAATACAGTAGCATATTGACTGAAAAGTCTTCGGAAAGTCAAACTGGTTGCCGAAACCCAAAATATTTACAAGTTTTTGTCTGCACACCTAATATATTGTGGAAGAGGATGCCTGAGCTTATATCAAAAAAAGTTAATCCCCTCAAACAAACATTTTGCATGTACATCATCTCTTTCCACTCCTCTGAAAACTGCTTCTGGTTATAACAACGTCTACCTACTCACTGAGTCTCCTACTACAGTCTGGAGTCCCCCAGCGCGACTACTTTCCTTCCATGAGAAACAACTTAAATCATCTTTGAGTTTGCGTGTGTAGCTCTTCTACTTATTCCAACAAGTTGTGAAACCTCCACATATCAGAGCAGGTAAGGCTATTTTGCATCCATGGTGTTGCAATGTTAAATGAGAACATGAAGTCAGCTCCAGATTTGATTGAATCATTGCACCACAATCCCTGGCAGACCTCTCTTTCTGGCTGTACTCTGCAGGCTGTGTAGGGTTGAAACAGTTACCCAAGCATTGCATTAAATAATTCATCTTTCCATCCAGTTAAGTGTCTGGGCCTTCCACGCAAGTGCAGGCAGCAGTTTGTTCACCTAAAAATCACAGATTAGGTTTTTAACTATAATAGTAATAGTAGTAATAATAATAATAATAATCCACTTTCCAGCATTTATTGTTTCCTTGTTTATTATTCCAGATGCTATAAAACACATCTCAAAGATGGAACAAACTCAGAGCAAGAATTAAAGCATAAGCTTCCACTGGAAGAGACACAGGCTATATGTTCATACTTACAGCAACCTAGCTACAATTAATTTAGCTCCATTTTTAAGTCATTTACAGTTGCAGTAGGTACTGAAAATTAGATACTAAGGCATGTGCAGTAGGCATTCACAGCAAATTCTGGAGCCACATTACTTTTGTCACATAAGTAGGTGTTCAGCAGTATGGAAGTTGGAAGCGAAATCAGTGACTACTTTGGCAAATTTGGACTGAAGTCTTGTTACTTGTTAGTGGTAGCTTGTTTCTAGTCCTTAGTTTTTCCCAAACAGAGAAACATATCCACACACAAACACCAGATTTTTCTAAGTCATGAATTTACTCATGCAATCAGATCATCTAAAAATCTGGCTCATACATAGTTCTTAAATAAAATGGGAAGATTTTCAGAAACATTTGTCATCTGATGCCTACAAATGGCCATAAAAAATTAACCATTAACTATCCAGTTGCAAAAGTCTGTACACTGTAGCAGTATTGTTTCTCTTTCAAGGCTTATTTTTTCCGAATTCCAAATAAGCTTCATGTAAGAGCCAAGCTGGAATTACCTTAATTAAGACTAGCAGTGAAAGATTGCTTTTACTTAGCTGAAATAACTTGACAATGTCTTCCTTGTAACTGGTTACCTGTCAGTTTTTAATGGGCTGGTAATTACTCATTGTATCGTAAGGCAAACAGTACTAATAAAGTTTTAAAAACATTGTTGCTGCAGAGCTATAATTTTTGTTATGGACCTAATACACAAGTAATTAAGTCATAAAACTGGAAAAAACTCTCAACTTGATACATTAGCTTATTCTGGTTTTGACAATATGATTAAAATTGCTATGAATCTTTCTCCCCCAACAATTTACTCCAAAGTGAAAGTGCTGAGTATTGCTATTCATAATCTAAGATTTCTGTGAG